>NW_021849662.1:0-3849 GCF_003651465.1 Formica exsecta | reverse complement strand
TAGGAATCTTTAAAGAATGTTATATTTGGAATTTTGAATTTATATAAAACAAAATTAATTTTATATTTGTTGTTATATTTACGCTCCATAAAGAGAAAGAGAGACAGAGTTTCAAATTGTTACTGCCACTCTTAAGGATGTAAAGTCAAATTTTTATATTCTTAACTTTTCTTTTGTATTGATTTTCCATTATTTCACATTTATTACTTGGTACGCGTGCGTTAAATGAAAATATCGTTATGCGCATAATCAAAACGATATCTTCAATACACGTATATATCAGTAAAATATTTATATAAAAAGACAAAAAAGAGATGTTAAGAAAAAAAAGGCCATCTAGTTCCGATGAATATTAAAATACGAAAATTTTGATTGTAATATGTGTTGAATACAAAAGTAAAGAATCAAAATTTGTACTGTATTGTGCACAAATACCATCTCTCTCGCATATATACAAGGTGTCCCACTAAAAAACTGATTATCCTCTTTTATCTTTTAAACTAAAAGAGGTAGACCGTAACAAATATATATCAAATTAAATGTTTCAAAGTAAACTCTATTGTGAGCATAGTGGTTGCTTCCAAAAGCTATCTATGTTAACAAATGGAAAGATATGCATATTTTTTTTATAATAATGTGAATATTTCGACATGAAAAGTTGTAGCGCTGTTTGAAACGAATCCAACCATGTATGATATAATGTAAATATTTTACATACTATACGAATTTTATCGACTTGAAATATCGCGGGTGACGTCTATCTTTTCACTTTCTGCCCTGCATTGTGGCCAACTTCTGACTCTTGCATTAGAGATTCACATATGTCATGTTCATGAAGGAAGAGTCGTGACCATTTCCAATCTAGATAGATAACTCTCCTTACTCTTCCTTCATGGTCATGTTGTCATTTGATCATAATACTCAATCCGAAGTTGGTCATATCGCAGGACCGAAAATGAAAAGTTAGATGTCACCCGCGATATTTCAAGTTGATAAAACTCGTATAATATGTAAAATATTTACATTATATCATACATGGTTGGATTCGTTTCAAACAGCGCTACAACTTTTCATGTCGAAATATTCACATTATTATAAAAAAAATATGCATATCTTTCCATTTGTTAACATAGATAGCTTTTGGAAGCAACCACTATGCTCACAATAGAGTTTACTTTGAAACATTTAATTTGATATATATTTGTTACGGTCTACCTCTTTTAGTTTAAAAGATAAAAGAGGATAACCAGTTTTTTAGTGGGACACCTTGTATATATGCGAGAGAGATGGTATTTGTGCACAATACAGTACAAATTTTGATTCTTTACTTTTGTATTCAACACATATTACAATCAAAATTTTCGTATTTTAATATTCATCGGAACTAGATGGCCTTTTTTTTCTTAACATCTCTTTTTTGTCTTTTTATATAAATATTTTACTGATATATACGTGTATTGAAGATATCGTTTTGATTATGCGCATAACAATATTTTCATTTAACGCACGCGTACCAAGTAATAAATGTGAAATAATGGAAAATCAATACAAAAGAAAAGTTAAGAATATAAAAATTTGACTTTACATCCTTAAGAGTGGCAGTAACAATTTGAAACTCTGTCTCTCTTTCTCTTTATGGAGCGTAAATATAACAACAAATATGAATAATTTATTAGATTTAAATTACGCATTTAACTTGAGCCGCCAATGTTTGCGGCTAGTTGGCATATGGCCCGATCCACAAATCTCTTTAAATGATTTTCGTTGGAAAAGCATAAGACTCATAATAGCTATTTGTATTATGAGTGTTTATGGAGTCATCCCGCAAATAATAAATCTGATCCGTGCTTGGGGTAACATGACTCGAATGATGGATGCCTTTGTCCTCGTCAATTTCTTCTTGACATTGACATTGTGGAAGCTGATTTATACCAGATATCACGGCGAGAGTAAGTTATCATTTTACAGAAATAAAAATACTAGGTAGATTTGTATTTATCATAAGTAATATAAATGTTAATGTTGAATTTTTCTTATTAAAGTCTAAGACTGCTATTGTATTATAGTTCTTTTTATATAAAAATAACTTACTCTGCCAGTTTACATTTATACTAGTAATAATATAGTCATGTTTAATTTAAAAGAACTTCGAATACTAATAGCATCGGTTATGACTGATTGGGCAACTTCGAAGAGCAATTGGGAACGAAGTACAATGTTGAAGCTAGCAAAAAATGGCAGAAATTTATCTTTTGGATATTTCACAACTGCAATATGCACAATTCTATTTATTTATTTTGTTCGTCTTGGGCCTGTCATACGAAACATACACCAGCCTCGACGTCATCTTGTGTATCGGTTCGATTACATTCAAAAGAGTCCGAATTATGAAATCACCTGTTTTATTCAAGTCTGCAGTAGCTCGTATGCAATTCTCAGTACCTGTGGCGTCGACAGTTTCATCTCGATACTCGTGTTTCATATGTGTGCACAACTAATAAACCTACGAAGCACGCTCAACAATTTAATTGACGGATTAAGCAACAAATCCATATCTTCCTCGAAATTTAAAAAAAGTCTATCTGCGATCGTTATACGACACAAGCATCTAATCAGGTACACCTGGAAATTTTTACTGCGCACGCATATTATGTAATACAATAAAGTGTTTTTAGCTAAAAGAAAACATATTATTCTGAAATAAAAATAAAATCGAGAATGCCATTTATATTTAATAAAAAAATAAATATATGTATATACATAGTGTCCCACCGAAAGTGGCCACCCCTTTTTATCGTGCTTTTAAACTAAAAAAGATAGACAGTAACAAATATATATCAAATTAAATGATTCAAATTGAACTCTATTGTGAGCATAGTAGTTGCTTCCAAAAGCTATCTGTGTTAAAAAACGAATAAGGATGCATATTTTTTTTATAATAATATGAATTTCTTGACATGAAAAAAGTTGTAGCGCTGTTTGAAAGGAATACAATGATATATAATATAATGTAAATATTTTCTATATTATATGAGTTTTATCAACTTGAAATATCGCGGGTGACGTCTATCTTTTCACTTTCTGCCCTGCGTTGTGGCCAACTTCTGACTCTTGCATTAGAGATTCACATATTTCATGTTCACGAAAGAAGAGTCGTGACCATTTCCAATCTAGATAGATAACTCTCCTTACTTTTCCTTTATGGTCATGTTGACATTTGATCATAATACTCAATCCGAAGTTGGTCATATCGCAGGACCGAAAATGAAAAGTTATCTCTCCATTCGTTAACATAGATAGCTTTTGGAAGCAACCACTATGCTCACAATAGAGTTTACTTTGAAACATTTAATTTGATATATATTTGTTACGGTCTATCTCTTTTAGTTTAAAAGATAAAAAGGGATAACCACTTTTAGTGGGACACCCTATATATATGCGAGAGAGATGCAATTTGTGCACAATACAGTACATATTTTTTGATTCCTTATTTTGTATTAGATACAAATTACAATCAAAATTTTCGTATTTTAATATTCATCGGAACTAGATGGCCTTTTTTTCTTAACATCTCTCTTTAGTCTTTTTATATAAATATTTTACTGATACATACGTGTATTGAAGATATCGTTTTGATTATGCGCATAACGATATTTTCATTTAACGCACGCGTACCAAGTAATAAATGTGAAATAATGGAAAATCAATACAAAAGAAAAGTTAAGAATATAAAAATTTGACTTTACATCCTTAAGAGTGGCAGTAACAATTTGAAACTCTGTCTCTCTTTCTCTTTATAGAGCGTAAATATAACAACAAATACAAAATTAATTTTATTTTATATAAATT
>NW_021849661.1:0-286 GCF_003651465.1 Formica exsecta | reverse complement strand
CCTCGGTTGCATGTTGCTCGCGTCTCAATTCTGGCATCACTGGGGACCGCGTCCTAACCGGTAGGCGAGGAGTCCGCGGTGAGGGGGAGGGGGACCGCGTCCTAACCGATAGGCGAGAAGTCCGCGGTGAGGGGGGAGGGGGATCGCGTCCTAACCGATAGGCGAGGGGTCCGCAGGGAAGAGGGAACGCGAAGGTACGATGCCGCAAGGAGGTGTGAGAGAGATAGCGCGAGGCGTTCGTAATGTGTGGGAGAGGGATAGCGTCCGCATGCACGTTGGAGAGAGA
>NW_021849660.1:322500-340266 GCF_003651465.1 Formica exsecta | reverse complement strand
GGGGGGAGGGGGGGGGGTCAAGAAACAGGACGCTAATTCCCCGGATCGCTCGCAAGTTTCTACAGAGTTTCTATCTCGCGGAGCAAGTCGCAACATCATTCCGCGCTACTATATTTACCGCGCACCTACCGATTTTTAACGACATGCCGCGCTTCCGTAAGAAGCGAAGATGAATCTCCGGTAACTGGCCCTTTTTGCGACGTTAACATCATCAAGCGTCCGCTGGCATACCTGAGCGCGGCAAGAAGCGGCCTCTTCGAGGAGGTCCGGATCCGCGAGCGTAAAAGCGACGCGCGCGAGCGCGTTTACGATCCCGGGGATCGCTCTTTCCGAGGAGGGAGGAAAGGAAGTCGAGAGGAGAGAAGAGCTACTGTTCAAGTTCGCGGTGGCGAGGGCCCAATTTTACGCCCCAGGAATCAAGTCGACTGGTGGAGAGCCAAGGATCTACCGATGACACTACTGTGCAGCGTTCTTCTCCTCTCTCTCCACTTCCTTCTCATCCTTCCGCGAAAACCATCATCGCATCAGCGACTGGTCTACGAACTCCGCGAACCACGAAGAGTCGACCTCGAAGGAGGCCCGATCGTTCCGTCGTCGTGCTTCCACGATCAAAGAGATTCATGGCTCTGCTCTCTCTCTCTCTCTCTCTCTCTCTCGCGTAACATCTCGCTATTATCTTCGACGCGAGAATCGCGGCAAATCGATCACGTCACAGAATTTTATCGATCGTATTTATGTTAGTTTTAAACTATCGCGGAGAGTTTCGAGCGGTACGAATATCGACTCTCGCGCGACTTTCCGATGCCATTAATTCTTTTTTTTTTTTTTCCTGTTTACCTTCTTCGCGGCGCCGACCTAAATCCTCCAAGATCGATCTTCCTGTCGGGATGGAAACGGGACGGACCCTTAATCGGTTACTTTCGTTCTGTCGCTGTGTCTGGCTACTGCGAGTACCTTAATATTTAGTGACACTACAATACTTTCACGATGTTTACTTCTCTTAAAACAGCGGTGGTTATTATTTACGAGTACCGTTCCTCGCCAATATTTTTTGTGTCAGTACAGATCTTAAGCTCCTGTTACGACTTGATGTTAATTTATAATCATTCTTAAAAAATAATTGAGCTTAAGATTGAAGCCGTTAATGGAGTCGATATATTTCTTGGAGAAAAATCTCGATTTCGTCAAGAATGCAATCGATATATGATTAAATTCCGTATATATTAAAGTACGGGACTCTTTTTGTTTGCGTAAACGGAAGCGTTTCGACAACGACTTAACACGGTAGTCCCGCGCGGATGCTGTAGAAAGTACATACTTTCTCCGTGGCGTCTCTCGCGGGTGCTTGGTATAGGTGCGTATGACTCGAGAGACGCGCATATTAAAGCGCTTCTCCGGTGAGATTATGTCGCTGTGCTCACACACACAAATACACACACATATATGCCACAGGTGCAGCAGCGGCTATATATGCGCGACAAGCGCTCTCGCTATCTCGCGTAGGATCTCCTCTCTCGCCTTTTTTTTTCGCACAGCTAATGCTTCTATCGCGGGGACAAAAATTAACTCGGACAGTTTCCTGGGAACGTTAGCCGATTAAATTGTAATTTTATTGCCAAAGTATAATTAAGATATAAGAAAGTAGATGTATATACATACATATATGTATATATATTATCGTAGAAACTCTGAGCGTTAAGAATTATAGAGAGCAGCAACATATTCGACACAGTGCGGGATTCAAGATTATCTGATGGCTGATCGAAAACGTACGCATCAATTGCTTTAACGCTATTCGACGTAAAACTAAATAAATTCGATTCGCGGCGACGTCCAAAACGACGATTTGGCAATGTTCATCGAATAATGGTATATCGTATTTCTCACATCATTGTACATTACAATGCTATTTATCCGATAGAAATTCGTCGGATCCTAATTAATGCTCGCGCGCGCGATAACTACGCATTTATCGCTCTCGCCCGCGAATGCGTAATTTCGACCGGGAAAGAAAGTCCCGTTCCCACGAACGCGGATTTACGGAGCGTGGCGCGTCGCTCAAATCTCTACGCGGTCCCATTAAAGCTGCGTGCACCACGTAGCGCGGATCAACGACCCTGACGGGGGTCAGGCGCGCGGGCGCGCGCGCGAGGTCCCGTGGCGGTTGCCCTGCGATGCGGAGGCGCACCAGGAAATCGGCGCTGACGCCGGCGTCATAGTCCTTTACGGCATCCATTAGGTCTACTCCTAACTACTAAACACATCGGACTGACCGTCCGACGACCCCGCTCATACGTGTAACATCTCGCTATTATCTTCGACGCGAGAATCGCGGCAAATCGATCACGTCACAGAATTTTATCGATCGTATTTATGTTAGTTTTAAACTATCGCGGAGAGTTTCGAGCGGTACGAATATCGACTCTCGCGCGACTTTCCGATGCCATTAATTCTTTTTTTTTTTTTTCCTGTTTACCTTCTTCGCGGCGCCGACCTAAATCCTCCAAGATCGATCTTCCTGTCGGGATGGAAACGGGACGGACCCTTAATCGGTTACTTTCGTTCTGTCGCTGTGTCTGGCTACTGCGAGTACCTTAATATTTAGTGACACTACAATACTTTCACGATGTTTACTTCTCTTAAAACAGCGGTGGTTATTATTTACGAGTACCGTTCCTCGCCAATATTTTTTGTGTCAGTACAGATCTTAAGCTCCTGTTACGACTTGATGTTAATTTATAATCATTCTTAAAAAATAATTGAGCTTAAGATTGAAGCCGTTAATGGAGTCGATATATTTCTTGGAGAAAAATCTCGATTTCGTCAAGAATGCAATCGATATATGATTAAATTCCGTATATATTAAAGTACGGGACTCTTTTTGTTTGCGTAAACGGAAGCGTTTCGACAACGACTTAACACGGTAGTCCCGCGCGGATGCTGTAGAAAGTACATACTTTCTCCGTGGCGTCTCTCGCGGGTGCTTGGTATAGGTGCGTATGACTCGAGAGACGCGCATATTAAAGCGCTTCTCCGGTGAGATTATGTCGCTGTGCTCACACACACAAATACACACACATATATGCCACAGGTGCAGCAGCGGCTATATATGCGCGACAAGCGCTCTCGCTATCTCGCGTAGGATCTCCTCTCTCGCCTTTTTTTTTCGCACAGCTAATGCTTCTATCGCGGGGACAAAAATTAACTCGGACAGTTTCCTGGGAACGTTAGCCGATTAAATTGTAATTTTATTGCCAAAGTATAATTAAGATATAAGAAAGTAGATGTATATACATACATATATGTATATATATTATCGTAGAAACTCTGAGCGTTAAGAATTATAGAGAGCAGCAACATATTCGACACAGTGCGGGATTCAAGATTATCTGATGGCTGATCGAAAACGTACGCATCAATTGCTTTAACGCTATTCGACGTAAAACTAAATAAATTCGATTCGCGGCGACGTCCAAAACGACGATTTGGCAATGTTCATCGAATAATGGTATATCGTATTTCTCACATCATTGTACATTACAATGCTATTTATCCGATAGAAATTCGTCGGATCCTAATTAATGCTCGCGCGCGCGATAACTACGCATTTATCGCTCTCGCCCGCGAATGCGTAATTTCGACCGGGAAAGAAAGTCCCGTTCCCACGAACGCGGATTTACGGAGCGTGGCGCGTCGCTCAAATCTCTACGCGGTCCCATTAAAGCTGCGTGCACCACGTAGCGCGGATCAACGACCCTGACGGGGGTCAGGCGCGCGGGCGCGCGCGCGAGGTCCCGTGGCGGTTGCCCTGCGATGCGGAGGCGCACCAGGAAATCGGCGCTGACGCCGGCGTCATAGTCCTTTACGGCATCCATTAGGTCTACTCCTAACTACTAAACACATCGGACTGACCGTCCGACGACCCCGCTCATACGTAACAACCAGGACGAATCCTTCCTCTCCCTCCGCCTCCTCCTCCTTCAGGATTCAACTCCTCTCCCTCTAAGCATCGTCGCTTTCGCTTCGTCTTCTTTATCTCTCTCTCTCTCTTTCCTTTTCGAACGCGGATTTACGGAGCGTGGCGCGTCGCTCAAATCTCTACGCGGTCCCATTAAAGCTGCGTGCACCACGTAGCGCGGATCAACGACCCTGACGGGGGTCAGGCGCGCGGGCGCGCGCGCGAGGTCCCGTGGCGGTTGCCCTGCGATGCGGAGGCGCACCAGGAAATCGGCGCTGACGCCGGCGTCATAGTCCTTTACGGCATCCATTAGGCCTACTCCTAACTACTAAACACATCGGACTGACCGTCCGACGACCCCGCTCATACGTAACGACCAGGACGAATCCTTCCTCTCCCTCTAAGCATCGTCGCTTTCGCTTCGTCTTCTTTATCTCTCTCTCTCTCTTTCCTTTTCTCGCGTGCGATTCTGTCCTCTACATTCTCGCTCCTGACTTCTTCGAGGGTCATCGACATTTGCGCACCGGACGACATTGTACGCGACCGCTGTGTTTCCTCGGTTCGTTGCAGTTAAGGGCCCAGTCTACTCTAGCAGAATGAAAAATTGATGATTTTTAGAAATTTTTTTTGGAAAATATTAGAAATTGATTTTTTTGATATCATGTGTTTGTACTTGATTTTTATTGATGCTTAAACACAGTACGTCAGTATTTTTAAATCTTGAATATTTAGCTTTTCTTTGTTCAATATGTAGGTTAAAAAATACATAGTTCGACGGTGTGACATGCTGCTCCTCGTGTAATTGTTTAAAATGAAAAACTTCGGTTTAGTTTTATTCTATAGAATATTTTTGGGATACTGAATCTAATTTCATTAAAAATTTATTTTTCTTATTTTTTGAAGGCCAGAAAAATATTGAATATTTAAACACGCTAACGCGCAGAGGCTCGTATTAAATAAAAAATAAAAACTAAATATCCGACATTTAAAAATACTGGCGTACTATTTAAACATCAATAAAAACATATGTAAAACGCCAACAAAATCAATTTCTATCAATATTAAAAAAAAAAAAAAAAAAAAAAATTGTGAAAAGTAAAAAAAAAAAAAAAAAAAATAGTCAAAATTAAAAAAAAAAAAAAAAAAAAAAAAAAGTTTCTAAAAATCTTCAATTTTTCATGCTGCTAGAGTAGACTGGGCTCTAAGAAAACGCGCTTGTGGCACAAGATTGCGCAGAATAATACCGCGCAGCTTCTAATCACAGAGAAACGAGCGTGTAAAATAAATTGTATAAATAGATAAGTTACGTCGCGCGCATTGATATTACCAATATACGCGACTCACGATTTAACGAGGCTGCCATCGCGGGATATCACGATCGTAACGCACCCAGCATTCATTAATATTTCCGTGGCGCGGTATATCGCGCTCGATACGAAGCTCCTAATATCGCGTAGCAAAGCCGCGGGACACATTGTTACACGGATCCTCGTTATCGAACGCGCGTCTCGCTGAGAGAACAGCCCCGGTACGCCTCTCTCTATCCTTCTACGCGAGACTTGGCAATTTCCGCGTCAGCCTCTCCTTCAGCTCTCAGCTCTCAGCCTGGAGCGGCGAGTAGTCGATGGAGGAGAGTTTACCTCATTACATAGTCCGTAACGCGGAAATCGGAGCGACTTACTCCCTGGCCGCCATTAATTACGCCCGACCGCGGCGGTAATTAAAGAAATTAGCGGATACCTAGGAGCACGGAGAGGAGCGACGTCGTCATCTCATCGGCGCTGCTGGCTGCTGCTCTCCTCCCCCCTCCCTCCTTCCCTCGGTCCTCTTCGCTATCTATCTCGCGAATGCAAATTCATTGTGCAACGAGTGCAACGGCGCGCTAGCTAGCGTCGCTACCAACGGTGAAATTCGTTCCAGTTGCGTCGGCTTGCTCGTTAGACGATTGCACAACCTTGCGCAACGTCTTCCTCCCATGTCCCTTCCCGCTCTCTTTTTTTTCTCTCACTTTTTCTTAATCCTACGCACATCCTGCGCCCGCGCTCTCGTTCTTCTTATTCGATTAATTTAATCTATAAATAGTTACCGACCGGCTGGCTTTTACGAGTCTCGGTGCGTAATTTTCGCATTTTTCAAAGAACCCGCGGCGGAAAGGTTTTCTCGACGATAAAATATCCTATATTTGTACCCTTGCACTTCTCTGTTAGTATCAATTATTATAGTTTATTATCGTTGTAATCTAGGAAAGGAACAAAGGATTCGGCATATATAAAGCACATGACATTTTGCCGCATCCTCGTCTTGCAGCAGAAGATGCGGCAGAGTTAGTACTCTTGGTGTTCGAGGATTCGTCCTGGATTCTTACGGCGAGCATTACCCTAATTGGCATCGTTCAAGCGACGATTAGCCGTAATCCTCACGATGGCTGGCGCGTAAGAACTGTCGTTCGGCCGGCAATAAACAATAATTGGTCGGTCGGGTTCACGGGCACGAGAAGAAGGTTGTCCGGCATTCGCACGAAACCGGATATCTCGGGATGCTGAGAAACTTTGATTCCGCGATTTATCAATGGGAAGAATACTCGACGTAGACCGACGCTAATAAGTCGCGGCTCTCAATCTCCGCGTGTACATACAATCTCGGGGAGAGGGCGAGACGCACACTCGGATGTCCCGAGTGTCATCTCGATGATGAGCGGCGTCGTGACCTCTCGATGGTCGCACGCTGCACACGTGCATCCCGCTTCGGAAACGCGGCGAGCTGCGACGCGACACACGAGGCCTTTTCTATCTAATCGAGAGCCCGTATATGCGAACCATGCACACACCCGTACACACATATCGGGCGTGCGAATTTACGAGCGACGGCTCCGCGTCCATTTGCAGATCTTGCGGATTTCCCTCGAAATCATATTTCGTTCCCGAAATAGAAAAATGGAAAATTACATGCCTCATTATTTTCTTTAATAACAGCTGCAAATATAAATTAGTGTGATAGACAGAATTGACTTTGTAGCAGCCTGATAATTGGAATGTCACTCGTATTTTCCTATTAAAAATCGTCAATTGCACGCAACAGCGCTAAAGAATTATCGATGGTGGTATATTAAGCTTATATAGTTATCTCTGTCTCTTCCGCTGTAATTACAGCTGACGCGAGCATAACTCGTGGTTAAAGATACATGTTTCTAACATGTAAAGAGCCGGTTTGGCACATAGTCACGCGATCGTGACATCAATGAAACGGATCGATTACTTTTATTACTTTTATTATGAAACAACTAAAGAGAGTCTGGCTCGCGCTGAGTTGATGAGATGAAGTCACACGATCGTTACATTGTACGATCTGGACGAAAGATCCACTTAACCCTTTTCGTCACAGCACGGACAGTAATTTCTAAAGCTGCGTTATTATCGATGCAATATATATTGAGTTTTATATAATTCTGTAGCAAATAGAATTACCGAAGAGCATTATAATTAAACCATAAATAATTATCCCCGTAATATAATATATGTGTACACGTGTACGTTTTTTTTTTCATGTGAAACCATATAATTTTCTTCACATTTTAAAAAAGTTTAATTATATATTTTATATATATTTTATAGAAAAATGTATGGAGATAAATTTCTTCTCCTTAGTTTCAAAAGCGTTATTAATCGAAATGGGAAAGATTTCAAAGTCGTATATGATGGCGATTGATCTGCGATTGTCTTATTTCTTCGCGGAACAATCACGAATTGGTCGAATGGCGGTTAAATAAATAAAGCCGCTCTCGTAAAGTGCCGGGGAAGAAGCGAGGAGTGAAGGTTGATCCCAGGAGGCAGGAGGAACGTCGAATGGCAACGGAATGGTAATTTTATAGGCAGGCTCGTTTTCCGCGCGCGCGCTTCGCTTGACCCTTGGCCTTAACTCCCTTCCTCCACAGCTTCCGATTCTTCACGGATGTCACGCTCGAACAAAGGAACGGCAAGCGTACGAGCTCTCTTAAGCAGGCATTTGGATGCCGCGCACCGCTTCAGGGTCGCGCGGACAGTACGAGGCGGAATCTGCATAACGTAACTTTCGCGACGAGAGTGCGTGCTTTCGCGAAGTCCTTGGCTCGCGATACCGAGAGCGTCGTCTCTTTGTGATCAAGTTCCACGCGCGCGAAGAAAAGACGACAAATTCTCGTAAACACGAAGATTTCTTCCCGCCGAGGTCGGCGCCGGCAGTGACAGCCCCAATCTGCTTAAGTCCGATTCATACCGCGCTTCCAAGACTTATATTTCAATTCTCGACTTTGAAATTTATCGAGATACAAAATCTCGATTCACGAAAAAAATCATACCACGATCCGAGAAATCTTAAATAAATTCTTGTAAAACCTGTAAGTATTTTCTTCAAGACTCTTACAACGAATAAAGTTTAAAAAGCTCCGCACTCAAAGCGATGGAAAAATCCGATCGTGAAATGCGCAAGAATGTCTTATCCGTGTCGCATAAAGTACGAATGATCGACGATGCACCCCGAATCAAGGTCGAATCTCGTTAGCGTCGATTACGCTCGAGCGACCGCTCGTCATCTCGCTTTCGACGTGGGGTGGAAATATCACGTGTGCGATGTCGTAACACTCGCCCCGATGTCGAGATAAGTTCCGCTGCGCCGACCGCAGTCTCTCGTGTGAAGCAGCTTGAGCTTGCTCGTGGAATGTGGTTGATCGGGTAAAAATGATAAAAGTTCCCCCGTTAGGAAGAAACTAGCTGCTGCAGAGTACGCGCGCGCACGCGGACGAGTTAAGATTCATCCATATATATCGTGCTACGTTAATACAGTTCGTGCGGAACTAACGAAGAATATTTTAGGAAAATTTAATTAATGAATTATTTCGATATGAATCCATATAATTAAAAAAATGTAAAATTAAAAACCATATTTGTAATCGTTTCTTGGTGAATCAAATTTTCTTATATATATTACGTACATATCATAATTTTATTTTATCCTAATTGAAATGTTATAATAATTGAGCAAAAGAAATTAGAAGCGGCTGTCTGATCTTATAAATAATAGTTTATGTTATAGTTCTTTGTTCTTTCTACATAATCTAGATATTGACAGCACTATATGATTATGACGATTATGTAATATTCCACTCCGTAACATTTTCTCCATGAAATACGATACTCGTAAAAACGAATATTGCGGAAGAGTAATTTTCCGCTCTTTCGCCGGTGCAACCATAAGATCGTAGGAGTAGCATAGGTACGATAAGCTTCCGTCCGAGAAACTAACATCCATTCCTTGTGACTTCGGCCCTGTTTGGCTTGCAAATAATGCACCTAGTCTACCATGCGGAGGAGAGCTCGTTGTTTGTACAGCGGCAAAATGTGAAACGATGAAAAGACGTTAAAGTGTTTACATAATCACTGAACGCATCGGCTTAATCGTAAAATATCGCATGACTATCTACGTCTAAAGCAAATTATATTAATTATCTTGAGCATTTATAGAACAAATATTAAGTTGAATGAATTTTTAATGGACATTAAGTAGATCTCTGAATTTTGTGCAAAAATCATAAATAATCGGCAGTATTAAAATGGCTTTGCTTAGGAAAATGCTTCCTAAAATCGTATTATACTGAGCCGGATAATACGGTTCAGGATACACAAAGAGCTAATTCGATCGTAATGCCGATCCGCGCTCGCGTCCGAGAGAGAGTCGTTCACCCGGCGCATGACCGAGCATAGGATCTTAGACGAGAAAAGGAGGAAAATGAAGCCGAGGGAAACGAGAACGGGCCTGTTTTGCAAGCGCGGGGCGTTCACGGAGAAGGTTAAATATCATACGTAGTGCTCGGAGCGAAGGAGGCCGGCCGGCTGTTGCGCTCGAACAATAAAAGGCCGCGCGACTCGCCTCGGCTTGGCTCGGCTCGCCGGTGATTCGCGTGAAAGTTTAGTTATGCTCGACCACCTGATAAAAATCCCCCCGTGTGTGAGAACGCGCCGAGTGAACGCGTGGCGGTAGCCCAAGTCTCCGCGTTCACTCGACGCCACGGATTTCTTTCTCTCGACGCGAGGATATTTGAATTTCTTTAGATGAGGAAGATATGTTGTACGGAATCTCTCTTTGCGATTTTTCTTCGAGGAAGATTGTCGAGGTGTAAAAAAATTGTAGCGCATCCTCTCTTCCGTTCTTTTTCCATCGATGTATTATTCTTTTAATGTATTTTTCCCGATATATTTATATGCAAGAATCAGATTTCGATTCAGCCCCAAGTTTCATTCTTATTGCGTTCCGTGGCTGAACGCTAATGAAAGTATCGCGGATTCACGCTCGCATCGTAATGACTCGTGTCTTATCGTCGCGTGTTGATGCGCATTATTTCGTTACATGCCTTTCCGAGAATCGCCGATAAGCAACCCGTGAAATCCCCAGTTTCCCACGTTTCCAATCTGGTATGTCGCACGCACTCTTGATTTCGCGGAATCGAATACTTTCTTGAAAAATAGTAGAGCGTAATATCCAGTCGTTCGTTCCGAGATAATCAGTTTCCATTAATGAGCCTCATTATACAAGGGCTATCACATATGTCATGTTTATATTTTCTCTTTCTCTCTCTCTCTCTCTCTCTCTCTTAATTAATGACGATAAATTATAAATTAAATTTGTATTCTTCTCCGCAATTATGTAATATTATAATTATTCATTTGTTGAAATATGTAAATCTTTTGTAAAAAGCAATGATTTTTTCTATTTTTGATCTTAATAAATTTTCTTAAAATAAAAATTATTATTTACTGTATTATTATTATACCTTTCGCTTATCATTGTTTAAGAATTAAGAACCACTTACGATTGACTTAATCGGCAGATTAATTCCATTGCCAAATTGTCTATAGCAAAATTCTAGCTTATTCGTCATTTCTAATATAAATTTTTTCCCATATGTCAAACAAAAAAATAATCATATCCTTATTAACATGATGATATTAACAAATTGCAGGTATTAGTTTTGATACTTTTAATCGCCGATCAAATTAATCGGAGCTTGATCGCGATTAATTTCTCGTGTCACGTTTTCTTAATCGGGTCGTCAAAATCGTCAAAGACGTCGCGAGGCAATTAAAGAAATTTGCATTTGCAGGAGTGGGCCAATTAATTACATGCTATGAAGTCGAGAATCACGAAGGAATCCAGACGAATGTGGACACCGAGAGTAATCGGTTGGCCCGCCGTGCCGATCCGGTAATCGTTTATCTTCGACCAACCAGCCGACTTCCTGCTGTCAATGGTTGAAATACAACCGCCCGGACCGATCGACTCTCCTCAAAATCTTGACTTAACGATCACAGATAAAACGAGTGAAACCATGGACCCAACCATCGTTTACCATCATAGGCAATAAATAGGATTATACCGGTGCCTACTTAGGCTGGGCATTTTTTACCCACCGTTCTCACACTTGTTTTTAGTTATCTTTTTCTTCACACGGAGATCCTATTTATGACAACTTTGCAAACAACTAAAGAAAATAAGATAAAACTAAAGATATAGATAATAAATATTATCACGAGTGGAAACTCTTAAGTACAGTGTACATATTTTATAATTGAAATATATATTTAAAATATTATTTGTTAAGCTCTATTAAAAGAAGATTAAAGAGATAGAACCTAAAAAAATGAAGAACTGTAAATAATCGAATAATGATTGTATCTCTAAAGAAATCTTTTTTTTTCTCATAAAATCTAGAAAAACAATTTTATTTTTTTTTCCTATTTTAATCAATTAATTGCCATTTTTTCTACTTCTTTTCAAATTTAATACCCTATTAAAAATATAAAAATACGTATAAAAGTCACAACACAGGGAAGTGGTCTTTTACAAAACCACTGACAGATATTAAATTTTATTAGTCCATTGTCTCTGATAGTAGTAAATTAGAATTCTTATTTCTTAAAGCTCGTAAAATCGCGAGAAATAGTCTGTTTACAGCAAGCGGCGCGAGAAGAAGAGTTTCTTGAACCAATATTATGTGGCTGGGACGTTAAAAAGACGATCGTTAAGTGGTTAAACGAATCGGCGATAACGGCGGAGAAATTCAAATTACAAAAGCGAGTGGATTGCGCTCGTGGTCGTTGTTTTAATGTCGCCGAAGAGTACTCGGCTCTCCCGATTTAGGCGCGGAAACGCCAAGCGTACAGACGCCAATAATCGGACGTTTTTATCGCTTTCGAGATTAATGCCGCTCACGGACGAGCGAGCGGACATCGACTTCCAAATCCTGCGCGAAAACGAGAACAAAAAAATAGCACGCGGACGAGAAAGACGAGGGAAGGGCAAGGAAGGAGGACGGGAGCGTCCTTCGGCGGCCGCGGCAGTTTGCTGACCCGGTTCGCAAAGAGTAAAAATTGATCAGATCCATGGGGTGGGATGGGTGCGATGGATACCGAAAAGCACGTGTATCACGGGTGACAACAACAAAAAACGAGAAGAATCTCCCGATCCGGTTTTCTTCCGGAGCGCAAATGCTCGTCCGGCGTTTCGTAATAAATAAGTTTTGCGTCGGTACGCGTCTCGCAACGAAAATGAGCAACGTCATTCTTTTGACTCGGCAGAAGAAAGGAGATGCTACAACACGCCCGTGGATATTTATAGCGCGTTCGTTCTGTTACCATCGAATTTTATCGACGCGCGTAGGACGTCGCATCGAAGCCCGTATCGCGACAGCGATCAACCCACCCGTCCAGCTGCTTCTCTCGATTAAGATCCAACTATGAAAACTGAAGGGGATAAATAGGAATTCCTAGAAACATCGTCTCGTCATCGATGAATCATAATTCGAAAAGAGTTGCCTTAAATCAAGAAGCTGGTCCTCCCGCACGAAAATCGAGTCGGCCGTTTTAAGAATATTTTATTCCGCGATGAAAAAAAATTATCTCCAGCATAATTTCAAGAGAGTAGTTCGAATACTTTTGTTTTTGCAATTTATGATTCATGAAGGCAAGCAAGGACATAACGGAAGTCTGCCTGACTCGTGGCGAGTTCGCGAACTGTCGCGACAGCGACCGACAATTATACGAGTAAATCTTGTTGAACAGAATGCGCGTTACATGCACCTAAACGGTATTACTAGTTTTTGCAAGCGCGTATAAATATATATATACGCACACATATATCGCGCCACTGTCACGCACCCGCATTTTATTATACCGGTCTTCAAGAATGTTTCATACAATCGAGGGAGCACTTGAACTTTCTCAGGTACATGTAACGCGAGCAGCCTCGAAAATAACGGTACGAAAGTCACAACGCCAGAATCTTTCGCGATTCAGGAATAGGCTCTTTATCTCTCTCCGTCGTTTTTCCTGGCGTTACGTAAATCGTAGACAAGCTTAATTCTTCGTTGTATCCGAATCGACTGCCAATTGGCGTGGATGGTCGAGGTGACTGACTTCAATTGCGCGAATCGCAAAGAAACGAGGGGTGAATCTAATAACAGACGCCAGAAAAGCAAAGTAAATAGTCTCAACAATATTAGGAAGCGCGAGTACCGGCCAAGAATATATAATAATTTGTTATGCAAATTCTTAGGGATGCAACACTTTGCTGATTTTGATTACGAATGCAAACTCGCCGATGTTTCATTTAATGAATGTATCACTTTGTAATATGTTACAATCTGATAACGCAAAATAGGAAGTGTGTATTAAATTGGCATCATAATTCAGCAGAAATGCGCTGAGTGTCAAATATTTCGCATTACATAAATTTAACGAAATATATAAGCTTATGTTCCACGTAGAATATGCTATAAATATTTGTCGGATTGCATACTAAACTTTAAAATGTTGCGTCATTCGTTTCGACAATATTCTCGCTGATGTAATATAAGAGAAAAAAAATTTAATTCTTCGACAGAAGTGCACAAAATGATCGATGCTTTCTTTAATGCTAAAAAACGTCAAATCGACACAAATATTTTTAAAAAGGTAAGAAATACATGTATCTTTTTATGTGAAAGCAACTGATAAAAAAAAATCAAGGTTTCGCGCGCAAAAGGAGAGAAACATCGCACTTGATTTGATCCTAATTCAACGTGATTGATATTCAGAACGAGCGCGTTCAATTACTCCCACTTTTCGCATACAAGGGAGAATTCCGCCCAAGGATATCGAGTTCCAGCCGAGTTTGAGTCGTTGCAACGTGCCATTATCGTCGCCAATCCCGCAAACACATAATGAAATACGTTGAGCACGCGCGTGCGACAGATCGACAATGTCGTTAATTCTCGACGACGTATACAATTTACTCGATTTTCAACGCGTTCCCGCAAAAGTATGAGCGACAAGGCTGTGACCGGCAGGGGCTGCCAATTGGCAACGCGACGCGTTTCAAGAGTTAAACAACCCAAACGCGATTGCGTAAGACTCGCTTGGACCGTCGACGACGATCTGTCATAATCAACATCGTCGTCGTCGTCGTCGTCGTCGTCGTCCCGGCGCCCCGAATATGGCCGGACACGGTCGAACAATGCGCGCCTGATTTATCGCGCGAACAGCCCGTTAATCTCTCTCGAACCAAATCTCTTCGCTGAGAGGGAAGAGACGAGAGATTTTTCGGTCGGCCTTGCGCGGACCTATGCGGCTGGCATAAATTAACACCCACCAAAATTACGTCAGAGAACGATTATATGTGTATTATTAATATAATATAATATATCTTATACAACATTTTTATATTTCTATTAATCTATACATACATAATAAATTATATTAATATATAGCGTTAAAAGAAAAAATTAAATATCCATTTACCGGATTCTTTACTGAATTTTCTTCGCGCCATACTGAAATAATGCGAGTGTCAGAGAGTACGAGATTCAAGATATGTACGTGGATAACGTACCTGCGCGTCGCGTGCGTGCATGCGTGCATTCTCCGCGACGCGTTCACGCGAGAGTTACGCGGCGGCAGACGTATGAGATGGAGCTATCGAAAATCTCAAATCCCACTAACCTCGTTGGCGAGCTACCAAGGTAAGGCGACGTTGCGTTGCGCGCCTTTCGGCGCGGATTTCTTTGCGGGCCCGACGGCAATTTATTTCTTCCTCACGTGCGACGAATATGTATACGCGATAGGAACGCGTGCGCGCCGACTGTACGCGCTAAAAATGTCAGAGGTATGCGCTGAAAGGTACAATCTTGCGACAGTGTACGGGTACGTTTTATACTGGAATAATTATCTGATTTCTTTGTGTGACTCAACTTGTGCGTTTCAGTTGGGATAACCGAGATACACGCGAGAAGCTTATAGCGACTCCTAGAAGACAAAAGTAAACGCAATAGCGTCACTTTAACTAGCTGACTGTGAGAGATTCTGCGCGCGGACATTCGACATTCTCGACGTTGTTTTTAATGGTTGAAAAGCAAGATGTAATTACATCATAATCCACCGTAAACTGGCGCGGTGCTTTAATCTCTTTCAGTTAATCTCTTTGGAATACTGGAAACATTCTACCTAACTACTGGTCATGCGAGTGGTACAAGAGTCGCGTGACCGACGCATCCGCTAAGTGACGATAAACACGTTTGACTATTTCAAAAATCAGGGGGAGTAAGTAAGAAGCTCGCTCTAAACCGTCGCGCTAAATACGCTTACTTCCGTTGAAACACGTTGCTTCGCATTTACACCTCGGTGTCTTTACAGAAATAAGGCACGCCTGTTCGTTTCTCTTTTGAAATAATAGATAAAAGTGTAAAATAAAAAATAGTAATTGTGTATATGTAATAAATAACTATCTTTTTTGTTGTTATTCGAACGCGCGCGATTTCCGTTTATTGTACGCGTAGCGAATGCATCATCTTGAGGAAAGAAACCACGTCGCTTTCGAAACACAAGGATGAAATACGACGAGAGTGTAGGCCAAGGCGCACGTAGCCGGTTCTGACGTAAATTTTAACGGAAATTCGCCGGTGCAGGTCCGATGACCGTGCATACGAGTCAGTCCGAGTATCTAATACGTGTGTAGATCCATCGCGATTTTTTAATGCTCGACGCCGTGACTAATAAAGTGCGCCGGTGTTTCTTTTAACGCGCGGAAGAAAAACGAAAGTGCGCTAATGGCGCAATCGGCGGATGCGCTGGCCTTAGATTCATGTCCATCGTCAATGGAAACTTTTTTTGCGAGCGATTGTGCAAGAGCCACGCCGGAATTTTATACGAGTCATAATAATTCGCGGCAGATAACATATGAAATTAAAAATTTCACGTGAAGGAATATCTTTTTTTAAGTTTCAATACAGAAATTTTTCCCGTTATTGCGATAAAGATATTCGTCAAATTCTCGTTTCTAACACTTTTCGAGAGAAAGGCGTTGAATCCGTGCAAATTGATGCCATCATACGCGGTCGATTGGCGAGAAAATCATCGATACGAGACGATTTCTGCTGCCATAATTCCACTTCCTCACGAAATCATAGCTCGCGAATCGCGCATAATCGCATATAAAGTCTGGTATCGCACTCTCGTGGAACTGGGTTATCCAGTACTGTCTAACCGCATTCGTGGTGTTAACCAAATCACAATTCGTTCGATCGTCGGAAGCGTGTAATTTTACAGCTGGCGAACCGATATCGCTCGCGATGGAATCATTCTCCTTTCTTCTCCTTTTCCCCCTGTATGTGTGTGTGTGTGCGTGTGTGTTTGTATGTATAACATTTGGAACGAATTTAATAATTATAGTAGCGACAAAGTTCACGAAAAGATATTATAAAGTTACTCATATATAAATAAATGTATGCTTATGCTATTTGACAAGAAAGAAATTATTAAACGGTGAACGTATAAGTTGTGGGAGAAATTTGGCTCAAGTGTCATCCGCGCGCCAATCAAGGAAACACGGATTTCGCAGATCACATCGCGCGCGTTGTGTTATTGATGGCGTAAAGGCGGGGTCAAGAAATTCCTAGAACGATAATGACTCGACGAATCGGTGCCTCCTTTCTATCGAGGAGCCGGCAATTCAATCTCCCGTTCTTCGTTTTTCGGTATTCAGGATAGCCGGAGGTATTACAACGTGAGAAGTCGCTTTTCACACGTTCTCCTTGGACGGTCGCCGATGGAAGATCGGGATGAACCTGGATGTACCGTGTTCGCAACGGGCATTAAAATTACTCTGGACAAGTTCGAAAAAGCTCTCGCATCGATGAGGATAAATTCTCTTCATTCCAAAGCACGTCATTCTTTCGACGCTTTCCACGTATATATACGCAGGATTAACAAATGATGCGACTAATCATGTGATAAAAAAACGCGTTACCCTCTTTTATAATAAGATAAAATTAAAATAAAAAACATTTCCTACGTAATTCTATTTTGCATTTGACTCTTATTTTAATATCTTGCCGCGAGAGTTTATTTAGATATTCTAAATTATTCCCTAGTAAAAAATCGGCATTTGCAACAATGTTAAACTATCGATACTTGATTCATTTGATAGTTGATTTTGATCCCGAAATTATTTCTTTGCCAAGAAAAAAAAAACATTCCTTCATTTGTGACATCCTGTTCGTAAACATGGATCATGGTCGTCGGGCTTCTGTTCTTCATCTCCGGCGAATTCTTTCCTGCGCGCGAGATACGAATTAATCCGAGCAAACCGGCTCTGTATTACCGCTCATCTACCGCATGCATTCGCCGGTCGGTGACATCACCGTGCATCTCCCGCTCGCTCGCGACGACTCCAAGTTATTCTTCCTTACATCGGTCTCGCGCATCTTTTTACATTTACGATGACATTCCACGGTGGCGAACGACGCT
>NW_021849660.1:277925-322491 GCF_003651465.1 Formica exsecta | reverse complement strand
GACGCTCTATTCTCGGAGAAGTCCGTTAACCGTGATAGCTTCTTTCCCGATGGACTGCGCGATAACGTGTGCAGGCGTACAACGTACGTAGCGACCGACGAGATTCTGACCTCGGCCATGGGACGGAACCTTACGATTCGTCATCTTGGCCGAGTGATTTATTTCGAGATACTTTCTATTGTGGCGCGGCCGCATCGAGAGTAGTCGTTACTTATGAGAGAGCACCTTCTCGACGATCGACCCGCCGCGATTTAGATGACCCCGCGATGACCTCCCTCCTCTCCCGAAGCGGCTCCGGAGCTGCCGCCGCTCGTCGCGCACAGTAATTTCGCGACGAAAAACTTTCGCGTAGAAACTACGGCGATGCACTCGAGATCTCGGTAATTATTGACATTAAGCTTGAGAAGAGATTATAAGAGAATGTCCATGAATTGTACGATCAACAAATATTTGATATTTACCAAGGTCAATGCCAATAGAGATGAATTATTATACTTTAATTGATACTTTTCTCTTTCTGTTTCTTTGAATATGTAAAGAGAAACTGAGATTCTCAATGTATAACAGATTATGATATAATCCCGTAATGTGAAAAATGTAAATTCTGTATATCTATATGTCATAAGTGGATAACAGATTAAAAATAGCACGTTCGTTCGAAATTAATTAAAAAGTTCAGGAACTATACGTGTGTCAATCGCGATTTATTACAATAATATTTCGACATTATTATGATGTCTAGAAAGTTGCTTGGCCATCGAAGATGATTAGACATAGCTGTACGACGTTACTCTTCTGGGCCTCTCTAGCCGACAGGGATATAAAGACATTACGCTTCGTCGATAGTAACGGCAAATGTTTAAAAACACCTGGCGCGTACGATGGCGGAAATGCAACTCGCCATCGTACGATGCGATGCGAGCTCGTAACAAAAGTGGCCGGGGAACGGGTCTCTCTAAGGTGTGGTCGACGGATCAACGATCTAATGCTCTCGATCTATCGGTTTATTCGAGGATCGGTCGATCACGAATAAATACTGAAATCATAGAACAATCGCGTTGCCCCCTATCCTTCCGGAATGGCGATGTTTTATGGACTTTGTGTGTATGTGTGTACGTCGTGTACATATCGTACATACCGACATGCAAGAGTGGTTTCTCCGCTCTTCATAACGTGCGCATAACGCCCGCGCTAAATTACGTCGTCCGACGTAGACAATATACATTTTCCATTAAGTAACCGCCGTACTTCCTCGTTCGGTCCTCCGCGAATAAATCATCCAACTCATAACACAACAGGGAGTCGAACCGCGAAAAGCCAGTGCCGCAAAAAGCCTTTGTTTCATGCGATGGCGCGCTCGAACTTTCGTTCATAACATCTTTATACAATATATTTGATTTAATATTTTATTTTTAGTACTTTCCATTTTTATATTAAACTATATATATACACACACAAAAAAAAATGATTTAACACAACTCGATAAATATATTCGCGGTCAGATTTGTAACGGCGATAATTCTCACAAGAGAGTCGAATTACCGGGATAAAAAGGGCCTTGCGAGCCGGAGTAAAGTCGTTTTTTTTAGCTGCCACGCCGAAATATAGTGGCGGTTTATAGTGAACGCATCGGTTATGCCCGCTCGACCCGCGACCTCTGGATCGTCTCCTCGCCACCCTGATGCACTTTTTACCGCGCCCGTCTCGGGAATTTGGCTCGGTCGTCGAGCGGCCTTGACTCGGATCGACTAAGCATGACTTCGTTAATTACGGCACTGCCAGCGGATCGCTCTTTGCCGGCCGCTTTCCCTGCAGGTCCCCTCCCCCTTTGTCGTACCCTTTTCACGCCGACACCACAGTCGGCTCCCTTTGCGGGATTAGAGTACCTCACAAGTCGCCTCGAGGCGCATAAACACGCGTTAATACACTCTTAAGATCCCTTTACGGCAACGCCAATCTACTTCCTCTCTCGAGGAGGCAATAACAAGAAAAAAAAAACACGCGAAAATAACCAACATGCCCCCCTTCCCTTCCCTTTTCCCCTATCGCGGCGGGAGAGCTAATGAACTCGACGACCGCCAAAGTCGATATCTCGTAAAACGTTACAAACTGCTGTCGCTGATTGCCGTCGCCGTCGCGCACGCGAAGAAAGGAAGAGCTACTTCGAGAAACGAGATAAAAATACTCCGCCACCGCGTTGCTCCGGGAATCGCATAATGATTCTCGCAACTTTGACGTGCGTGCCGCGCATTTCGCGAAGAACGGTATCGTGATACGCTAAACCACGCGGAGAGATTGTTGCACGCGAACATAAAAATTCACTAATTTTATACAAGAGAGAAGAAAAATTTCCAGATATTGGAAAGGAAAAAAAAAAGACGCGTACCACGAGAAGCTAATTTAATGAAAATGAGAATGACGCGCGACGTTTATATCCCTGCGATATCGCAGCGTCTCGAAATCGATTTCCTCACTGCCAGACACCTACGCGTCATCGTTCCACCATCGCGCAGCGACATTCCTTCTTCTTTTTTTTTTTTTTTTCCTAATGGCGATGATAAATTATCGAGCTGTCGTTCCAGCGTAGAGCTGTCCATCCGGGAAGCTCATTACAGTGCTCGGTCGGAGGTAATCGAAGTCGCTCGATTGACTCCTCGCTTGATTGGAATTAAGTAGACAGTCTATTTAAATCATTCATTAAATCACGCAAATCGACAGAGGGAAACATCTCGCGTTGAAAATTGACTAGACATGTTACGAGAAGAGATATTACGCGTCAGGGATTACCGATCACTTGTCGACCGCCCTGTCGACTATTGTTGCGGACAGCCAGTTTCTCACCCGCAGCAACTTTTAAAGGCGAATGTCGGCGAAAAAAGAAAACATAATGTCGGGGTAGGTGGAAAAAATAAAAGATGCAAGAATCCGCCGGCGGTGAATTAAAATTCCTCGGAAACGGACAAAACACGCGCGCGCGATTGTGCCGATGGCGGAGGGTCGGCATCCGGCACGAGGTGGGCCACGCATCCGGCCTGAAGACGGATAAGAGTCCTGCATTCAAGTGCAAATCATTTCGCAACATTGTGCTTCGCGAGAGACCTCGAGCGTGGTATAATAATTAAAGTCAACCGTGTGTCGTCCGCGATAATTACAGCGTTGCATCCACGGCGTGTAGAAAATACATAGTCAGGTATATTTTAAGAGAAAGGATCTCTACGCACACGACCAAATGCTAAATTCGCTCCGAAAAGTCCTCGGACACGCGAATCGCGTTTCGCTCGCGGAATTTTATCCGATCGGAGGAGAAAAGGCAAGCACTCGCGAGAAGTAAATTGCGCGTAAGCGCTGCCCGGGAATCCGGAATATTTAAGGCGCATGCATTATACATTATTTCAATTAAATTACCTCGGACGATCGCGACGTACCGTATACTCGGCGATTTTTCGACGCCCGCCACGCTTTATACGTATCGCAACAAATTTTCTTTCTATTACGGAATTAGCCGTAATGGTAGGCGCGGCGGAACGAACGCGGCCTGTCGGACATCGAAATAATATAAGTGCGGGTAGAGATACAACGTTTATCCTCCTCCTCCCCCTTCTCCCCATACGGAGCACAACATATCAGGGTTAATTGGAACTTCCCGTCGCTATTATATTACAACGAGTGGTTCAGGTCCGAGATTTAATCTTGCCATCTTCCTAGCGAAATATTTACATAATGCCGGCAATCGACCAGTACAATCGCGTACAAGTTATAATTTGAATAGTTGGCTCCTTTGGGAAATGGCCCGCGGTCATCTCTTGTGCCTAGACAAACGAAAGATCGTCGACGATCGGCGATCATCTATCAGTAGGCAAATATAATAATGACTGGTAAAAAGGAAGAGAAATATATTTTCGCTCGTTGATTCACTCTCGCTCCCTTCAACTCACTTTATAAATTTTGCCGACTCAACGGGAAGTTGCTATATTCGCGATATAGCCAGTCTATATTTTTTTCTGAGTTTTTATTATAGTTTCAATCCACCATATCTCTGCAATCTCATTCACCTGCCGTTATTATACGTTATTTCGAATATAAGAAAAAAAGGCACGGTTGAAAGATGGCGAGATAAAGCAACGGGGAGTCAAAGAGGAAGTGCTATCGCGAAGAAGAATGCGAGCGAGAGAGAACCGAGTACGAATCCGAGTCGAGTCGCAATTTATGGCGAGCGCGGTCATTAAAAATAATTGAAAGGCATAAGTCGCCTAGTGTCGGGACAACTTCCTCTCGTCCGAAATTCCTCGTTTCTTGCACCACGCAGCGCGCAAACACAATGCTCGCGATTATTGAAACGTCGGCGAAACGGAGAGAACCCGCTTATACGAGTAAAAAGACGGAAGAGGAGGAAGAAAAAGAAGAAGCGCACTCTCCGGCTCGAATATACGCGTATTCGTTATCGAAATAGCAAGTTTATTGCCCAGGAATTCTCCGCGCGACTACACGTGATCATCGTAAAAGCAAGTCGGCCTCGCGGAAGCGCACGCGAGACCCGATGACCCTGAGACTCGATCGATCCCACCCTCACCCCCTTTATCGCGCGCGTATAAAGTCGATAATTCGTAGGACGTTGCGCGCGTTAAAACGTCGATATAAGATAGCCGCGGAATTTCATTGAGCGGATGGGAATCTCGCCGCTGACTTTCGCACGCTGCTAAACGAACGTGTCTCTCCACCGTCGAGCGCCGATCAATGAATGCCGATCATTCATTGATTACTATTCGCGGACGTTAATGATTCTCATTCGTTGCGAGGATCATGGCGGAAGGAAATTTCGTGGACATTCACGCGCATCATCAATTTTAATCGAGTGTCATCGAGTTTCCTGGAGTTTTCATCGTTTTCAATGTTAGAAAGATTAATAAATTTTTAATTCAATAATCGTTAATGAAAATTTCAAGAAGATTGATAAAATTGAGCCAGTCTTGATTTTCAAATATTTAGACAAAAGAGAGACACAAGTTAAAGAAACGGAAAAAAACATGGATTAAATAAAAACGAAACTGACGTAACCAGGCAGCCAGTAAAGCCGTTCATAACTCGATTTAAAGTGCCGACGTATTTTACAAAGAATAGTACCGATAGATAAGACGAGCGAATACCTGAATAAAGTACAAGTAGACTAACAGGATCGATGAATCGCTCGCCAAGATTTGTGGTTTACGGCTTCTCGCTATACATACCGTGTACCTGGCCCTTTTGTATGCAGAACCAGTCAAAGCACGCAGAATTATGCTCAAGATGTTCGAGTCTGTTCAACCACATCAGACACGAGCGCAATTCCACCGGTCGTGATTCATGCACCTTGGGTGACCACCTGGTTACCTTTCACAAAATCTACTGGTAGTCACTAACGAAGAAACTAATAAATAAAATTCATAAAAAATATCCGACTCTTTGAAAATATATCTTATGAAAATTTCTCAGTCGACCCATATTCGCAAAAGTAAATTATGCTTTATAAGTTAAATATTACATATCCATGCAATTCCGAATTACACATGACGAAATTTTTTCTTCAAGTATTTAAATCAGGTGTTGGATTTTTTTATATTATATATATATACATATCTAGACAAACTCTATTATTACACATCACGACCGCAATTTTGTTACGCAAGAATTAATTCGACGTGTTATAAAAATCATGACAAGTATAGAGCTGTAAAGGTGAAGGCTGGTGAAAAAAAATGCTTAAAAAAAGGGAAAAGAATGGCAATGGGAGGTTACTGACTCCGTTGAGTCATAAGGTGCGCGCGGTTTAAACACGGAGCCATGCACCAACCGTCGCTCGCTCGCTACGCATTGTGCGTGCAGGTTGTGCTCCGGGGACTCGTGAACGATGCGTATCTACGCGTGAGTCACGTGGGAAGCATGCGTGAAACTATTCGTCGGCAGGTTCGGCGGTTACCATTGCAGCCCTCCTCCTTCTTTTTTTCTCGCCATCTTGCCGACAAGTCCCTATTTGCGTGAAGTTGCGATAACAGTCGACGAGATCAGCGATAACGCCTAATTTAGTAGAGTATTTACTTTACTTAACCAAAGTGTGATAAAATGGAATAAATGCGAAATTGCGTCTAAAAAATAACTTGTTCAAGAAATCAATATAATCTTCTCTCTTATAGAAAAGATATCAATTTTTTTTCATATTTAAGATATTTAACTTATCTCTCTGAAATAATATATACTGCGGTGCGAATAATCTAAGAAAATAATTCTACTCTCTTAAAAGATTTCTGACTGTTAACCTTGCGCGAGGTACTTTGTAAGCATGGTGTGTAAGTTGTACATTCTTGCCCTCTGCTAATAAAGAAAACAGTGAATAGAGCGAGCGCACACAACACATTTTCCTCGAAACACTCTGTATAATGCGCGTTCTTAACATGAACCGCGACATCATGTCGGCGGTTGAATATTTTAGCATGGCTATTCATCGATCGGCATTCGCCGTTGAATGCAACATTGACGGACTCCGGGTACAATAGACTCCGAATCGGAGTGTGCCTCGCATTCGAAAATTCGATGTGACTCGTCGCGTGACGCTCGAAATGCTAAAGTGAGATCTGGGAGCAATTAGAAGACGTGGTGGACGACGGTCATCTAAGCACGCGAGATAACGGAACCGACGTCCAAAGAAGTATCCACTCGAGTTCGCGTTGTTACGTGGAATGTTACCACGGTACGCTAATGGGTGTTAACGTCGAGCAAACGCAATAATCTGTTAAGGTATTTCAAATAAATCTATAAAAACAAGCTGATTCTATATATATATTTTTTTTAACTTTTTCTTGATTTAATAAATATAAATTGCAAAGAGAGAGTGTGTATTGTATCTATATATAACGCGAATGCAATTAAAGAAAAAAATACCGTAAAACTCGAACGTCATGTTTAACGGTGTGTATCTCTATATAAGTACACATTTACAAAGTGTCAAGATCCATAATTGAACCTCCGGCATAACTTTCCAGATGAAAGCGAGCAGCTTGATACTCCGGCCTGTGTAAGAAACACTGTAATTGCAATGCCGCTTCATTTTCTTGTCGGGTCAGAGCTTACCGGACTGTTTCGAAGGATCTGTCCACCATTCAGGAGCAGTTTCTCCTCTCACATCGATCCTGGTATAATACGTCGGAGAGAAAGGAATGACACAGTGACGGAGAGGGGATATGTATACAAATTTAAAAGAAAACAAAACCATAATAGCTGCTTTCGTTTGTCAAAAAGATAGTAAGTTTTTTTTCGCGAAAAAATTTGTTTGGATTATTGATGACAGAAAATCGATATTTTTTATTTATTTATGTCAAAAATTACTGAAATATACTAATATATATACTGCTGTATAGCTCATAAAAATATATTATTTATGACACTCAATTTTTGTGGGAAATTTACCGTCAGAAATGTCTTCCTCGAAACGGAAAAGGGTCATTCTACTAGGCCCATTGAGAGCTTATCCCTTTTCGTTTCGCCTTCGTTGCGGCATTGAATTTACTAGCAGACGAATGCGACACCGAAGAGCACATGCTGTTCCAGCTACTTTACGGGGAAAACTCGTTTTGCGAGCTCTAAAAGCGAACCTGAGAAATCCGTGTTTAAAGCGGCCTCGTAAAACACAGCTCTGACAATTCCGCTTCGTTGCAAAAAACGGATCTGATCCTCATGACTATCAAACGCATCGAGAAAAATATGTCGAATGCGATATATATATAATGAAAAAAAATATTACGCATTTCCTCAAATAAATGCGAATGTTATAATTTGAATGCCAAAACGCGTAAAAATATGCGTGAAAATTTCGCAGCGAATATCCTGACAATTATCTTAAAATAAAAAATTTGTGCCGCCTCAATGTCGCGAGTTTAAAATATTTCAAAAAAAAAAAAAAAAAAAAAAAAAAAAACACTCGATTTACATAACAAATTATCGTGCGTCCGTAATTACGGTAATTTACCTTGTTTAATAGAAGCGGCTCGATATATCGAGGAAGCGATTTTACTTCCGATTGCTACATCAACCTTCGCGGTCGTTATTTCGAGTCGTGACTTAATGAAGAGATATTCAATGAAGCAGCGGAGCGCGCGCGCAGTTCAGTTATTTGTCCATCCTTAATCAGTCACGTAGCACACGTAATACCTCGAAGCGGTTTTAAAGGAAGACACGTGACGTCATTCGCTCCGAGATACACATGAATCACACACGAGGCGCGATCATTATCGACTCGTTCGTATTACGTGCTCGTCATTGCGGGCCGTCCCAATTATTAGAGACTTTATTAGCAGTTTTCCTTTAATATTATCAACTCATTTGTCCCGACATCGATCTTAGTAATCATGACAAGCGTAACGAATATTGTATTCAGTTCATCGAGCCAAGACGTACAAAAAGAGAGATAAAAAATATTAAGAAAAAATTTGTATATCATCTATGATACTAACAAAGTAAATTCTCACCGATGATGAGAGACAATCTATAATCGATAATAAATGTCAAACAAATTTACGATCAACGCGCAAAATGTCAATAGTTTATAATTGATATCAGTAAAAACATCGGTGATTTACGATCTTTCAGTGCCGTAGAGGAAACACCGATATTTTTTAAGTAATTGGATTTTTTTTTCTACTGATCGTTTCAAAAGAGCGATCCCGTCGCGCAGGTGTTTCCCGTCCGGTCCTGTCGTCTGACGGCGACGATCTTTGACGACAGAGAGGTGCACCGGGTTACGGATAAACGCGGCTAACCTTCATCCACGGACCGTTACTCTGCCCCGTCGGGCCCCCCGGCTACGGGCTATTCAGGTCTCTGGGTCCCCCAACGTCGCAACCACGACGAGAGGTGAGGACACGGCGTCGTCTCACGTGAGGAGCCGCAGCATCGCCTCCTACTTCCTTCGCCCTCGTCTTTGTGTGACTTTGCGGTCCTCAAGACCGGTAGTCACCGCCGGTGGAGAACCGCTGAGCGTCGGCGAAATAATTTGCCCGAGTTCTATCTTTCGTTACAGTTCCTTTAAACAGTCGTTTCACCCATAAAGGTCTTCATACGTTATTCTGTCTTGTAAAGCCTCGATTCGAGAAATTTACTGTTATCAACCGGATAATTGATTAAACGAATTTACATTATTAGATTTAAAAAACTTGTACCTCGAGGAAAGTTTTTCATAAAACGATAATAAATAAATGGTGTATAAATATCATGCGAGACAATATGAGCTTTGAACTTTTACGGATACGAATATAGAGAACGATTTAATTAATTGAGATCTTTAAAGTATAAATGATGCGGCGGCCTATTACTATATATTTGTTTTATCGTTCGCACATCTCGGAGTAAATTTCAGTCTCGTCATCTGTCTGGACGTACGCACCATTATGTGATCGCCGGATCCTCGGGTCATATCATTTTCTCGACTTAAAAAGCACCGACATGATACCGAGTCGGCGGAGGTGAGGCTACGCCCTCGAGTTCTACCCTTTGATCCCATTAGTGAACCCATAAAGTCCGCCGCTCAAAAAAAGAAACGTTAAAAGTTCTCTCTCTCTCTCTCTCTTTTTTTTTTAGTATCACCGGCGAGAAGGAAAAGGAGAAGGAGGATCGAGGATGCTTCCTCGCGCCGAGACGCGTCTTCGTTCGACGACGAGCAAACTCACCGCCCGCTTACGAGGAGGCCTACTTTGCGCGTGGCCTACTTGAGGAAGACCGACGGTCACACGCGAGAGAAGCCACCGAGAACCGAGAGCCGCGCCGAGAGACGTGACGCGTGTCTCTCTCGCAAAAGAGCCGGAAAAGAAGGCAGGCGCGAGAGAGTTCTCGGGCGGAGATGGCGACGGTCGAGCTGAATTCCTGCGCGACAGGGGTCAGGCTACTCGCCAGGCACGTCCATATTTTTATGTAAGCCTGTAATACGTCTGTTACAAAATCGCCCGCGCGAGGAGAGTCGGCGAATCATCGAGCGATCACTGTAAACGCAGTCTCACGATTATTATTATTTTTTTTAAATTTATGTATCTTTTCATCCCTTCACACACATGATTTGTATATTATTAAAAATATATTTTTTTCGAAGAAAGAAAAGACAAAGAAGCAATTATATTTTTAGATTGTGTCCATATAATACGCTGCATCATAAGTATAGGCGTTCCTATCCGATAAATGTATATGTTTAGGGAATACGATATTAACATTCAGTCGTTTCCGTTCTGCTTCGAACTACATAACGTCTATAACGGAACATCCTCAAATTCCTCGTTTTCCAATAGATACCGCGACTTCGCGGAGAAATTTTCAAATGAGGAAATGAGCGCGAGATCCGCTTTACTATGCAATAAACGATCGCGCGATTCCGAGTGCTCTAACTACTCAGAATCGGGGCGAGTTCCCGCTCCCTTCGTCATGAGAGTACACTTAATTAATACGCATCGCATCTATTCGGTTACGATAATACACGAGCAACGAGGTCAGGAGTACGACGAGCACGAAGAAAACGCGTCGGTTGCCGTCAGTTGGCGGGCCCCGAGAGCGCACGGCCCAACGGTATTCAAGAAGCATCTGTGTACGCATCCACATAATACTCGAGAAAACAAGAACACTCCGGCGGGATCCTTGAGGGACCGTTCATAAAACACTTTCTTTCGACCCTTCACCACTTCACGGAACTCCATCTTCGCTCTAAATATATATTTTCACATATAAGATGCGCATGAAAAATATATATTTTCATTTAAAAATATCTAAAGTATATCTATAAAAAAATCCTTTGTATAGAAATAATTTTAGAAAAATTCTAATTCATCATTTTTAAATTAAGAAAATCGCGATATGGAGAAGTTGAAATCTTTTCACGTTCACAATCAGCGCTCATTTCAATTCCATGTCGTGATACTTAGGTATCCAACGGTCGATCGTGATCGCAAGTACGGATCGCACCTCTGACCGCGGGGCGTGCGGGATCGATCAAATGCCAGCGAAACTCTCGATCGCGCGCCTGCTATGACGGAGCGTGACGGCGAAAAAAAGCGTCGTATCACGGAAAAAGGTGTCGCAATCGCATAAGGTCGATCGCGTAGAACGTAACGAGTACATAGATAGGTAGATGCAACGTGCGGCAGTCGCACGTACAAAACAGGCGGACAGAGCGCGAGCGGAGAGAGAGAGAGAGAGAGAGAGAGAGAGAGAGAGGCAGCCCTGTCATTTCGCTGTCGGTGCGCCTAATCGCGGCGTGTTGGAGGAAACCGTGCCCGTAAATCATGCCGCTTTCAAAACTGGTTGCACGACGTGGACACGCTCTCATTAATGCCGCACGCTTCGGACACGGACGGAGAAGGGTAGGTAGCTTAGCTGCTGCGATCGGCATCGGCGCGACATTTCGGACCGCATATCATTTGCGTCCTCGCGGATTTCGATTACCCGCCACATCACGTCGAGATATCTTGAAACATGACACGCGTGGGTCGCGCGAATATCATCGTTAAGCGGGGCGGATAAGTGATTCTTTTCGCTTTTGATCGTTACGCGCGATAACAAAGAGATTGACGCATTTCGATGATCCAGATCGATAAACGATTAGATAGAGCGCGGAGCGCGCCTCTTGCGAGACACATTCCGAGGCCTGGGCCTCGGAGCTTATTCGGTGCTTATTTTGTACCTCGGTGTTCTTCATACCGAAGCGATGAGACGGAGGCTATTGTAATGGTCGCTAGCTAAGTTCCTAGCTCTCTTTAGACCAGACTTGGCTACAGTCGCGTCGAGAACTAAATTTGTAGCGATCCAAAGTATACATGTGTATTAATATCCCCGAGCGACGTGGAATACGCGCGAGAGAGCTACATCTACTTCCAAAAATGTATATTTAAATCGTTCGATTTTCACTCTCGAATATTATCTACCTTTCCCTTTGCATTCTCCCGAGGCATAAACGATTTTAATTCGCGCGTACCTTGTTTCTCGCGTCTATGCTCAGATTGAGAATCAAAGTTGCATTACAATCGCCGCGAGAGAGGCCGAGCACTTTAACATAACACGCTCGTGACGAAACAATGAAAGGCGGTTATTACTCCGTATACTGATCGCGCGACGCGCGATAACAAACCGGACCGATAAATTGTCGATTCGTGCGAACACTTTTCCGCGAGATTACGTCAAAAATCATCGTTGCATGTCCGTGATGCCTCCGATCGATGACGACCGCGATGCGCAATGTGACGTTCAAGTCTCCTAATAACGCGCGTGTGTACCGTGTCTAATACATAGCAATTTACCGTAATAAACGCTGCACTCACGTCGAGCGATCTCTGTAATTCCGACCTGTCGTTAAAACGCAGTCACCGCGCGAACCTATGCACGCGTAACGAACGAGCCACTACCGACGACAGCTGTGCACGGATTTCTACCACGCGTCATCTTCGTTATATAGCGAGATCGTAAACGAATGACTGAAATATACGTTTACGTAAACGCATTCGACATTCCCGCGATAATTCAGCGCGAATAGGAATCGCTGCACCGTTCGCGGCCATTACGCAATTAGCTCGCATTATCTGGATCTGAGCGGCGTCGCGCTTCCGACAGATCGGCGTACCTATCCCACGGCGATAACCGAACATCGATATTAGCCGGACCATTAAATCAGAGAGTTACGTTTCCGCGCGAACGGGATAAAAAGCTTATATATATTACATATGCCGAGCAACGCGAGAGAGATTTCTAACGGCTGGTACTCGCGCGTCAACAGATAATCGCCGGGTCCGCTACGTTGTAAACCGTTTCGCGATTTATCACCGTATTCTATGGGAACACGCGCGCGTCATTACACGCGTGCGCGCACGCGGGAATATGGTGTCGACAGATGTCGACATACTTGCCGGTCGGAGATGTCGAATATCGAACGCGCGCGAGCGCATGCTGCATCTTTTCAAGAGGATGCACGCGTGCAAAATTATTCTACTTGCGAGTTACGGTAAAATCCGTCTTCCGACATCCGTGGCAAGAAGAAAAGGAAGTGACTCATATCCATTCGACAATTTTTTTTTTTTTTAAACACGCCAACGTGCAGTTTTAAATTCCTGAATGCAATTGACAAATCGCAGAATTACACAATCGCGAGGAGTTTCGTATTCTGTGTCGCGTGCAATCAAAAGAAATACGATACAGCACTTTGTATCATTGCGGATTGCGCTGAACAGTGAATATAATTACGTAACAATTAACGGTGAGGATATAAATTCAGGATTACGTAAACATGTTCCATAATGATCTTGTATAATCATCAATAAGATGAAATCTCGTAAGACGCGCGCGTGTACAGTTATTTTAGTTCGCGTAAAAATGAATTTAATGAAATCACACCGGTGCAACGAATTCCCTCATCCGGTATTTTAAGAGCTTATGGAAGTGGGAGTCCATATAACGGTGGAAATTTTTATGGGCAAGTCAAGAGAGCGGGATTTTCCGGTGAGAACGTCGTTAAGCACTCGAGAGGATGTCTACCGACATAGAAAACCAATGTTTGCGGAGCCTGGAGAATTGTGGGCCGACCCTTGTACGCGTACGTGTGTTACTCATACCCAGAAACAGGGTGCGTCTGTAAAATTACGTCTATGTGATTTTTTCACGTGAAAATTACGTCTATGTGTTGTTTTCACTCATACCCAGAAACAGGGTGCGTCTGTAAAATTACGTCTATGTGGTTTTCACAAGTGTTGTTTTTACGTGACGTTCACATGGATTTTTTCTCACATAAAGAGATTGTAGAGACTACCAGTATGAAAACTACGTTAAAAAAAAAGTTACTTCTCGTTTCAATGCCGTCTTGTTCCAATACAAAGAATCGTGAAATTGTAAAGTAAACGATCATCATCAACCTTGTTACATTACAATCAAGGACTTGATAATGCCATGTGATCGACAGATAACGAATAAAGTCGTATTAAAAAATAAAATAAAAACGATAGATTGAAAGATACCGATTATATCAACTAAATCGTGCGTAATATAAAAATAAAACAATCGATCAAGAATAAATATTGCGCGCATTAGAGGCGGATATTGAAAAGAAAATTGATAAAAAATATTTTAATTATGAAGAATTGGGATTCGTTAAAGACTCTCGGTAAACATGGAGGAATATTAACTCGAAATTGCTGCGCATTATAACCGAATGTCAAATTGCATCGGCGATGTGGAATGCGAATGCGTCGGATCGCAAGATTCCTTTCACCGATCGCTATGTTAATTTTTCGCGATATTTAAATAACGCGCTCTCGGAACGGAACAGAGCAGAAACCGGTACTGTTCGCGGCGTAAGAGTGAATCGTGTCAAGGCACGAATGCAAATTTCACGACAGCCGGAACGATTGAGTATCGATCGCAGGCAATTGTGGCGCGGGTATATATGTATATTTCTCTCGCCTAATACCTTTACCATTACTCGAGAACGTCCTTGCCGCTATCTTTGGTTCCAAGTCGAAACGATACGGATCGCGATTGCGAACAAAAAGAATCACGATAAACCACTCGAAATAAACCTGACGGAAGATATTATTTTTGATGATCGTGCAAATGGACAAATTATGCCGATCAGTCAGTTTAAAGAAAGCATAAACTCTATACTCTGTTGAATGCATTAACATGTGAACAAACAGAGCTATAAAAATATTATCTAAAGAATTAATCATTTATAATACATATATTTATATGTTAATATAACAAGTTAAATAATATTTCATTTTAGATGTGATATGCTAAGTAGTAGATATGCTAATTAATAGAGTTGCAATAATTTTCTAGTGATAAAACAAAATAAAAGGAAACTGCATAAATTTAGCAATTCTATTTAAGCATTTACTGCTGATAGAAGAGCAAATATATTTATTTGCACGGAATCCGGCACGTAAAAACGGTGAAAGGATAAAATTGGAAAAATGCCATTATTACCCGGAAACGAATAGAATAAACGTCATATAGCGAGAAAAATTTCAACAAACAACATTCTTTCACGATATCGAACACTACCATCTTCATAACCGTGGCATCATTCTCTACGTCGATAAACGGGAATGAGATCTAATGCTTCGTGTCGAGGCTTCGTCGCGTTATCGCGTGGCAGCTGTCGAACTCGTGGAAGAGGTATTTCTGTCGTTCAAAACGAACCTTGAACTGCAAACCGTGGAGTTATCGAGTTGACAGTGGGTAAGATAACCGGTCCATAAACGCGCGTTTTAATGATAACGTCAAAGTTCGCCAAGAACGTCCGGCGAGAATTCCTGAAACGTTAGTCACGGGAGTATATAAAAAACGCGTCCACATATTCGCGTCGAATACAGGAACGTCTATTTCGCACCATCTTTCAATATTAATATATTTTATAATTTTACAATTATTTTGCTGAATTTGCAATTAAATCTGTGACTTGATCATATAGATCACCAGAATCCGTTTATTTGATTTTAATTCTAAATTTTGTAAACAAGAATAACGCATTAAAATATTAAACATAGAAATATATAAAAGAATATTAAAGAATATATATAATATAAAAGAATATTAGAATATTAAAAGTTAGAAATTTTTTTTTTCAACAAGAATATTTCCCGATTTTGATTAATGATCGATCCGTGGGACACGAAATTTAACTCAGAGACCCTAGTAACGAGTCTCACGGACCCTTGTCCTGATGGTTAAGAGGCTATCTTAAAGGATCAATGTGTATTTTTAAAACACCACGCACCCGGAATGCATCTGCGGCGCAACGCGTGGGCCACGTAGATGAAAAAGCATTTTCTGTTCTGCAGCCGCGGCTAATGCAGACCCGACCGGATCGGTGCATCGTCCAGGATTAACCACCGATAAAATCACATCCGCCCGCGCCATACAATTCTCATTTGTTGAAGTAGCAGCACTCATACAACTCACCCTTCCCGCTCAGCCGGCCGGCCGGCGCATTTAACGACGATATATCACGCGTCGTTTATAACGCGTACACGCACGTGTGCACGCACTTCAGCTCGGTGATCCAGTTTCATGAGGGGATGCAACGCACTCGAGACAGACGGGAGGGAGAGAGAGTCAATACCTTATTTTCAAAGCGACAGCCGCGTATACACGCATACATACACGCGCGATTTACGCACGTGCGTTACGGTAAAACCGCAAAAACTGTTTTTCCTCGACAGCGTCCTACCCCTCTTCCCGCGTTCTTTCCAGCAAGGGAGAGCCGCTGGCGCCAGCGCTAATGCGGTGATCACTCCTCTGGAATGCACTCGTGTCGCGACCGGGAATGCACACGCGTTTATACGCATCGCCCGCGCCGGCCGGCCGGCCGATGACGAATCTGGAAACGAGCCGACCGGCGGCAGAACCGTTCGTGTTCTGAACTTTGAGAATTTCAATTTTATCACCCGTTATCGATCGCTAGAGGAACAAAAACAATTGGCAATATTTATCTCTTATATAAAAATATCTGAAATTATCAATATTATATTTCCTCAAAATTGCCAACAATGTACTTTTTTTTTCGTTAAAGAACATTTTATTTATTAATGAGAAAAAAAGAAATGAGAAAAGATAATTTAATTTAAAAAGATAATTGTAAACTATATTAAAGATAATATAATTTTAACAAATATCAGAGGATATTTTTTTTAGAGAGAAGGAGAGAGTTTATCATATTTTATGCGGTCTTAAATGTCCACAGAAATTCAAGGTCGATAATGAACGGGTTAATTCGCTCCGTTTAACGGAAGAAACGCGACGTGTCCTCGCGAAACGGAGCTGCTGCAAAATGCTTTTTTGTTCGTCGCGTAAAAAGATGCTAGCTAACCAAAAAGGAACAACAGCGGGATGCAGCGATGCAACCGCGCGATGTTTAGTCACCAAACAGAGCATCCGATTAAAATACCAAACGACGAGAATAAACTGACTCCTCTAAAAATAGCGGGCCCGCCGCACCGTCACACAGTTCGTTCCCCGTTAGACCCGCACGCGCATGACGCACTCGACACATGCATCCGGGGCCTTTTTGTCAACGTGACGTTATAACGCGTGCCAGCTCTCCGTGTATCTTCGTCCGTTATGCAGCGAGTCCTATTTATTCCCGCGCTCCTAATAATAATAATCCTGCGTACATCAACGCTCAAACACGCTTCTAGAATACATACGTATATAGTCGCCTTTTAAACGGGCTCTCTGCTTAATTGACATTAGCTCAATATATATCTATGAAACTTTATCCGAGTGTTGCATTAAAGTACGCGGTCCCCCCTTTCACAATGCAATCAAATACAATTACTGAATTTACTATTGCAGATGGGTGTTGACTGCTAATTGAGTTACATATGTTCCTTCGATATCTATAATTCGTCGAGGCCCTACAGTGGATAAGGATTAATTTTTCGTCGTGACTCGCCATTCTTTTTCTAGCAAATATAATTTTATTACGAATGAAGAATAGATCGTTTTCACGCGTTTACACGTATCGAACGCGCGGTTGGCAATATTCCCATTATGCGAAAGAAATGAGAAAGAGGTGCGGGAAGAAACGGAAACTGGTTCGATCGAAAAGGCACGCAATTGGTGAAAGGCGGTAAAATTTCACTGCTCCTTTTTTTTATTTGAAATTCCCTCTCCCTCTTCAACGACGTTTATAACGATTCCGCGACGTTCAGATCGATCGGTAAAGTTTCTCGAGACAACAATATTGACTCGTTTGACTTTTTTAATCCACTGACGTGGAAATCTAGGTTTCTAGATCTGCGGTATAAGGAAACGATCTTTGCGCGGCTGCCTTTCCAGCTTCTCAATCATTTTATTTTCCTCTTAACGGATTGTATAGATTTTTTTGAAAAAAGAGCCGCGACAAAAAATATTATTGCAGCAATAGTTGTAGTTACAAAATTTCGTGCTTTTCAGACGCAATAAAAAAAAAAAAATCGAATAATCATTTCCCTGGACAAAAATAAGAAAATCTTTGCATATCGACCGTTTCGTTGGAAATAAAGTCCCGGCCTCGCGTCACCCACGTGACACGCGCTCCATGCACGCAGCCCAATTAAGACCCACGCGTGCGATTAGCAACCGCGACGCGGCTGTTCGAGGATGCTGGTACACGTCGTGAGAAAACTTTCTCGTGTCGCGACAATATAAGCGCGCGCGTTTCTCCCGAGAGATAAATCGGTCTTTTTTTCGCTTCGGGAATTAAACTCTCTTCATTGTATTTTTGAATATGATAAATAATATCGGAGATAACACGCGGTTTTATCTGCGTTCGATCTTCGTTCCCGAGATAGTCTCGACGTCAGCGACACGAACCGCGGCGTCTCGATCGAAGGCCTCGAGCGCCCACGTAGCGGCGCTTTCGAGGCTGCCTTTTAACGTCGCGCTTCCAACGCGAATGGGGCCCGCCTCCTCGCCCCGCGCTTCGAGAGAAGCGGCCCATTACCCGCGATGACACAATAACAACAACGACAAAGGCCGGAGCGCGGCTTACGCAAGGACGCGTGGAAAGTAAGAGGCGCTCATGCGACGCGACGCAATGAGAGGCGCTTTACGAATCGATTATAAGCGGATGTCGCTCCTCTTGTCCCGACCAGAGATCGAGTCGTTTGGATAATCTTCCGGTGCCGAGCGGCTCGCTTTTAACTCCGTAAATTAATACGAGCCAGCAGCGGTCGCTGCTCGATTATTCGGATGAACGAGTATGGCAATTGACAGGGAGAAGGAAGAGACAGTAATAAGAAAATTCGCTTGTGACTCACAGTTCTGACAAGCGGATACTTGTTCTATACTACGAAACATATGCGTTCGTTGCTCACGTTCTCAGATCAAACGTCTAATTTGTAACGGATATTAATCGTTGATGCTAATTTTTGACGAAATATTTTTTTTTCCATTGAATTTTTCCCACACACACACAAGTTGTAGAAACACGTTCGTAAAAAATAATACACGGTTGAGATGAAATTTTCGCGTTGGTAGAATAAAATTTATCCGTAGCGAATGAAGAGGCGTTCGTTGCCAATCTTATCGATTCGAAAATCACGCGACAGATAAAAAGACGCACGCCGGTATTGCCCGTGGCAAAGTCATTTGTTTTTATTCAAGCGCGGCACTTGCGGCTCGTTAAAAGGGTTAAATATTCAAGTATCCGATGTACCACGAGGGCCCGACATACGCGTCGGGTAATATATTTCGAAGACAACATCGCACGCAAGGCGTAACTATCGACCGACTAGATAAGAGAGCCCCGTACATCTCTTTGCTCGGTTATTACGTGATTAGATCATACGCATCTTAGCAGCGGCATCTTGCTCGCCAAACCGGCTCGGGTCTAGTGTTTCTTTGTACGCATTTTGATACGGCACTGCACGATGCGCCGTGAATTGCACAGGGACATGCGTTAATATCATATATAACGCTACTATATAAATTACATTTTAAAACAGTACATAATTGCAATTATCATTTTCAACAAAATGTAGGAAACCTTTATACTTGATACCTAATTACTCGCTTTTCCGAAAATACGAGAATAGATATATATTTATAAAAAAAATTATATTTTCTGAACAAAAAAAATTTTTATTTTTCTAAAAAGAATTATAAATTATAAGAATTATAAATTATAAGAATTATAGATTAATAAAATTAAAACTTTCTCTATATTTGTATACGAGGAATCACGTGCGATGCAGTTTTAGCATCGCTGTTTTGCGCAATAATGAAATGCGTGCACTCGGGGCACGCTCGGCGAGACAGAACGCGAACGCGGAAAACGGCGCTCCTACGAGGCGAGAGTCGATGATAATCGACGCTTACCGTCGCGTATTACATTGCGTTAACACAGTTTTCTCCCGGCGCGTCGGCGCGGTGAACGCCGTCGAGGCCGCAGACGTGGCGCCGATCTAACCACTCCGGCCGGTGCAACGCGGCGCGTTCCGCTCGGCCTGAATCCTGAATACCCTGGCAGCTCTCGCGTCGAATCATTCGTGCGAGCGAGCGAGCGAGCCTCGGCGTAATCGATCGAACAATCGCACGCTCGCGATCCAACTGCCAGCCTACGCGGGGAACACGTGCTGCTGCTGCCCCTGCCCCATGATCAATTACGCGATTCCGATTCCTCGGCTCGATCGCCGATTGATCGCCGAACGAGAAACGCCACGACTCGAATAAAAAGCGTCCTGTTTTTCCGTCGGAGAAAACGAAAGATAAAATCGCGAGAGAACGATTGTCGACGTTGTGGGAAATGGAGAGCGTTGCTTCCCGATCGTGCAAGATATTCGCGCGATGATAATAAATTACGTAAGGCTGTGTGATTGGTATGTAGCTTGATGCGAAATTATTACGGTGAAATATAATCACTGTGCGTATAAATTGCGAGAGAGAAATGTCTATAAGCTACTATGGAATGAACAAATTGCATTTTTAGAAACGCGTATACGACTTTGTCCGTGTGCAATGTCTCTTACTTTTATCGCGCAAAAAAAGATGGAATAAATTTTCTAGTGAGATTCTAGGAAACTTGCAAGATATGCGAATTTAGCATTCGTTTTTGCCATAAAAGTGTTTACGCGAAGATATTACGCGTGAAAACTCATGAATGATTAAAATACCACGCGGAACGGCGGATGACCATGACGACGGTACTATTTCCTTCCTTGATGCTACGCAAGATATACTCTTAATAAATGAAACCGATGTCGTAACGCAATTATTATCGGCGAACCTTCCTGTTTTGGTTTCACTTTCGCGACAAGAATTCATTACAATTACACATTGCTCGACGGATCGATTATCTCTTCGATGCAGAGCTCTATATAGCAAGTGTGTACAATACATTTTCTTCTATTATTCAATTATATTGAAATACGATTTTTCATAATATTTAATTTCATATAATTTCATAATTTTTATTTCTTATTTTCTCCCAGTCTCTCTCTTTCTCTCTCCCTCTTTGTTGTGGTAATATAGAAATTCGTATATTCGCGCGTTGAACCGCGCGAAATTGAGGAACTTGCCGTAACTTATCTGAAGTGCAAATAAGTTAGAGTCGATACGATAGCCGTTTCGATTTACGCTCGTCGGAAAATACAGCGACCCTAAACGAAGGATCGCGGCGCGTCTGCCTATTATAGGTCCAGCGGGACAACCAGATTCCCCGAATAATGGGCCCGCGACGCGTATACAGTCCCCATATACGCCATTCCCGGACTGCCTAACGACGTCAATATGCAATCGTGCTGAATGAGAGGAGAAACGCCATATAACTTGTCCCGCGGTTCTCCGCGGGAGGGCAAGCCGCCCCGCTGCCGCAGCTTCTCCGTCCCGATAATCGCTATCTATTTATCCATATGGTGGCTACTTTAACGCTACACGTTTACGTATATTATGTTAACAGAATTTTCTTCTTCCACCGATGCGCGAACGGCCGCGGATGCCGCGAAAACGTCGGGAGCAGCCCAGTGCCTATTTAACGGTTGGCCGCGCGAACTAAGCGCCGGGGCTCTTTTTACTCTCGCGTGATCGGGATAACGCGAATCAGCTGCTAGATCGTGGGAAGATGCCGCGTGCTTGTAATTAGCACCGTAGTCAGCCTCTCTCAAAGAGATGACTTATTAATAATCCATAAATAAATTACTCCATCGCATGCAATTGATCAGTCTCATCTCATACGCAATAAAGAATTAATACAATACTTTCTCGACTCACCCTCACAATCAGTCGCACTCGAATTAGACGCTTCATATAGATGGACTCACCTGTAACAAAAGGAAAATGCTCTCGTTAGTTTGGATGCATCAGCGAGCGTTTCACGCGAGGGCGAAAGTGAGACGGATAAAATTAGATGCGCGCCGCGTGTAGGCTCTCGCATGAAAAATCACGGAAAGCGCCGGCTAACGATGAAACGCCGAGCGGCAGTTTAATAATTAGATACTTGCGGCACTCTCGCAATTATCCGAGTGCGAATCGCGGATGGGAGAGCCGCGAGCGACGAGCGAGCGTCCCACACGACTCACGGTTTCACTGCATTCAGGTCATCGTCGCGGCTTGACCGTCCCACGTGAAAATATTCCGCGCGAGCGAGTGTATCGAGTGTACCGAGTGCGCGCCTACGATATCAGGAAAACCGGTGTAAAGTGCCGGCCGGACGTTTAACGAGACGTCCCACGGTGGCTGAAAATATATATATTTAACTCATTGCATTTTTTACACTCACTCTTTAATCACTTTCGCGAGCGCGTCCGCCAGCGCAATGTTTCAGCGTAATTCTCGATTTATTCGATTAGTTATTTATCTGACGCGTCGAATAGTCGATGCCATCCTACAGTATATAATTTAAATGGACGAGAAAGTGAATTATTGTATAAAATCAAGCTCCTTAAATTTATATCCTTTCTATGAACTACATTGCAAAGGATATTTTTTTATTCGCTGAAGAGACGATTATGTATACCATAATAATATGTTAAATAAAATGTAGCAAACGAAAAACGTAACGCGATCGTTAGGCGAAACGTAAGAAATGGCGAATATATTCGACGGTATTTAAACACTTGTGCCTTTACGACGTTCTGAAGCGATGGACCGTATCATCCTCGTTGAATCGGTCGTAATATCGGATTTGCCGTTTTCTAACGTATGCAAATCCGCTTGGCGACTCATATCGGAACAGAAAACTAGCTCCGCGACGAAACGGGAACGCATCGCGACGTTCGTAAACAAGGCGTAAAAGCATAATGCGGCTTACAAAGAAGGAGACGATGGCGAGTTTTGACATAAGCAAATCAGGGATTCTCGAGGCGAACGTCATCGTAAAATGATAATTGACAGGGGATTTGATCAATTTTTCTTTTTTTTTTTCTTTTTTATCAATGAGAGAAATTTGCGGCATGGAGGTCGAATATCGCGCGACAAAGGTCACTAGTTTCGATCGATTGATATTACACGAATTGATTTAGAAATCGCCGTATTATCCCATCAGCGCGACACTTCCACAGCCGCAGCTGCAGCTGCGTCCTCTCTTTATAGGAGAAGATGTCTCCATCTTCTAAAACCGCACAAAGCGATCGCATCAGCGCGACGGGTTTTGCTCGCTCGCCGCAGGTCGGCAAAATTGATTTCGAAATCGACCACGACGGCGGACACGACCGCAAAAATTTGTTGCAATCGATTCGCTGTCGTTGCGCGCGCTTAAACCCCCGTAAGACAGCGCGATTAAAGTAAACGCCACTTAACGGCCGAGTCCTCGCGAAATCTTCCTTGCGTCAATGCGGAGTCGGTCTAACAATAAGTGCGGCGAATTTAACGGCATTACCCTCGTTGCGAGACGAGGATAATCGATAGAACGATGGGGAGATGAAAGCAACTGGACAAACACAAAAATATCTCACGGCGGCAGTAAAGCACACGCTCTCTTAAATTGAATGTCACTGATTAAAGCAGATATAAGATTTCACTGATTTTCAGTAAAAACGATCATAAACGCTTCGCTTTTCCATTCCACTGACTTCAGCAGTAAGATTTCATTGAAAATAATCGTATATATTTGCAACATGTTGCTCTTAAATTTTTTTTCTTCATTTTGTATTGTTATTTTTGGGGAAATCCCACACACATATATTTGTAATAAAGCACGTATAACTCTAATATATTCAAATTCAAAATTATATACATATTAATTTTTGAATTCTTAAGGTGTAAGAAAATACAAAAAATGAACAAAGCTCTTGATAAAAAATTTTCAAATATCACTGATTAAAACAGCCACCACCTCTAAAACTGATTCTTTCACACACATACACAGTGACATTTCGCAGTATGATACTTTTATAAATAAGATAATCAATAGCTGGAGATTCACATTATTTTCTGGTAATACTACACTGACTCCATTTAAGAGAGAGCGTTTACCTAAAATTTATCGCGATTTATCAATCGTATATGTTATAAGAATAAAACTAAAAATTATTAGCAATAATTCTTATATAGTATATTCTTATATGCAAAATTATATGTGTGTGATTTACGAGAAAAATCGAGTTTTCTTTATTTATCTCTTTCGGGACGATTTGCGTACTTTTGTTATCGCTGCATAAAATTCATGGTAGTAAAATGTCAAAATTGCAGTTTATTGAGATCTTGGCTCTCGAACGTACCCCTGCCCTGCTCCAAGTGTCGACGGTGCTCGACTTTGTCGCGCGCGACGAGACGACGGAATCGCGGTTACACCTTGCAATACTCGCGCGCGTTCGAAACATAAAACAGAGAGAACGTAAAAGTATCCGGCACACACAAACCCACACCTGGCATTCCGCGACGATGGAATGTCGAACTTGGTGGAAATAAACGGTCGGAGAAGTGGGCGGTAGTAGCGCAACATACGGCGGGGCCGATTTCTCTTTCTCCTCCGTTATTTTTCCCCGACGTTAAGGACTTTTTCCGGCTGCAGTCGGCCACACAGCAGTGCCCTCGTCCCGTAAAGTATCGTTTTACAAAAGTGCCATACGAGCCGCGCCGACGAACGAACGGCCCCCGAGACACTTTTACGTGTCCGCCGAGTAGTGTGCACAGGTGTGGCCGCTGGTTTATACCGCTCGATTTATCGCCCTCTTCGTTTATTGCCGCGTAGCGAGAGATATTGACGACGATGCGGTAACTGCATCCTTTCGAGCCACGGTAACGTTATTCTTCCTCGTCCGCAAATGTCGTCGGCGACCGCCATTAAATTCCTTTGTCGAAACAATTCATATTTTAATGGTTTTATCTCCAAACTCTCCTTGCTTTATACAGGATGTCTGATAATAATCGCCTCACCCGTAATGTGCAGGTAGAGCAGGCGAAGCCAAGGAGAAAAGTCCTTTATCATTTTACAATTTTCGTAATAATTATTGAGAAATTAATTAAAAAAGATGGACCAATTCGCGCGAGTATAAGCGCACAGCAAGAAGAGACAATCGCGCGAATTGGCTGATCTTTTTTAATTAATTTCTCATTAATTTTACTGCAAAAATCGCAAAACGGTAGAGGACTTTCCTATTCGATTTAACCGCTCTACCTGCACTATGGGTGGAGCGATTATTATCAGACACCCTGTATATATCGCGTGCGTGCGTTATACATGCGTATTAGCCGAGGAAAGTGAAACGCTGCTGGGCTAATCTCTAACGTTTTCGTGCGATGCGAGAAGACGCGATTCGTCCCGAATTCTACTTCTCGCCGCGACTTGGTGCGGTTATTATTAAAATTGCTCGCATTACCGTGAGCAGCGCATCCTCTTCGCGATTAGGATATGCGTGCCGGTGCGATTGCGTGCGAGACACGCATGCACACGAGCGAGCTCGTCAGCTGTCGCGCGCTCGTTCGTTCGTTCGTTGCGAGGAATGTGCGTGTCGGAAGGGAACGAATTCTCAGGTTTCAGCTGACGGTGGCAGTCTGGTTGTCCGCGATGTTGTTGCTAAGCTCGATCGCGGAACGAATGATCTTGTTTTAAAGAGCGTTATATTTCTCGAAAAGATCATCGGTGTCGGTAATTAATCGCGGATCCATGTCTTTGTAAAAAATATTGATGTTGATTCTTTTCGATGGTCTAAATCTCGACTATTTAATAACAATATTTAGATGAGTGGAAAACTTTAAAGAGTCAAATAAAACGGGATTAAAAACGTTAGGTATAAGTGAAACGCCAGATATATAAACGCCGCGATACAATATACGCAACGCGCTTATTTATCCGGTAGAATTGCGTCAAACCGCAATCGCGAATGCGAATTCACTCACGCACCCCGCGTAATGTTCCTGTCGCGTCGATCGTAACGCACGATTAGAAATTGCAAAATGCAAACGCTCGGGAGGTATTTGGTGATTGGTCAGCCAGAAAATATATAATGATAAAATGTTGTATAATGCGCGCGATATATATATGCGTACTCTGGCGCAACGTTTATGAGAAGTGTGTGCCGCGTAAGCACGCACGAAATCTCGGGCGAGGAGCACGCGCGATTGCGAAAATCGTCGCAATGTCGGCCAAATATAGCCTCGCGTGCACTTTCCTTTCGTAGCAAAACGCAAAGGTGCACCGCATTCGGCGGCTATATAACAATGCAATCGACACTAAAGTATGTAATTGCATTACCGAATCGATATTCTTAAATTTCTTAAATTAAAAGTATCAATATTTCAGAAGAGAGATGTAAACAAAACGCGAGACGCTTCTTCCCAAAAATGGGCGACAAAAGAGCGAGTGAAAGTTTTATGTAGTTTTGACACTTTATCATTCCGTGTTGCAATTAAATTCGTTATGGGACGCATGAGATAACATAAAAAAAAGAAAACAGCATCCAGACTGCACTTTCATAATTGTTTTAGCGCGATCGAGATAAACGATAAATTCGGTTGATTTCGCGTAACGTTCATCCGTTACTTTGACGTAATACAATACGCGCGATAACAGAGCGTAACCAAAATAATAATAGAGGAGAAATGTGTTGCGCAATTTCAATTATCTCCGGGCGTTCCCTACAATGGAGGGATTTAGCGACACTCAATTTGTCCCGAATGCACAGCGGGAAATATTTTCACACAGCGCACGAGCGGAAAAAGGGATTTAAGAAAGGGGTTGTGCACGCGCGCGCGCGCGCGCGCACTGAAAAAGACCGAGAGACGCTCGCGCTTGGAGAGAGACGCGTTCTCGGTCGATTGACCCGCATTACGTCGTCGGGGGCCCCGCGCACAGCTGGGGCCCCGGCTGTTTACTACCGCGTCAGGTCGAATCTGGGACGGAGAAAGAGAGAGGACGGTAAGACGATATATATCGGTGAACTATATCGATCGTCGTCGTCGTCGTCGTCGCCCGGCAACTGCCTCGCGGGCTCGCAACATAGGCAGACTCGCCCTTGGGATTCCTGAGAGGCGTGGGTGAGCGCGCGCTGGCCTTTTTATTTGCAGTACAGCGATCCGGAGAGGCGATCGCGCTGCGGTTTACCGGATCGTTCGGACCGGATCGCGGCGCGCGCTCGCCGGAGCGTAACCTCATTTTTACCTCGCCGGCTGCGAGAGCAACTCGGATCTCAGTGTGTTCCGCACAAAGCGGATACTCGTCTGATATTATAAATAAAATTAGAGAAGAGAGACGTAAGCGAAAGAGTCACGAAAAGTTATAAATATAATACCTCCCGTATTATTTCATCTGTGATTATTAAAACGCGCTTACATAATTAAAATAATAAAAGAACAAAATATTTTTGATTGATATCGTTACATAATAGTGCGATGATGCATCTGCTGTAATGAAAAGATAATGACGGGAGAGATATAAGCGAAAGAATCACGAAAAGTTATAAATATATAATACCTCGCGCGTTATTTCATCTCCAATTATTAAAACGCACTTACATAATTAAAATAATAAAATAATAAAAGAACAAAATATCTTTGATTGGTATCGTCACACAATAGTGCGATGATATGCACCTGCTGTAATGAAAAAATAACGACGGGTACATTTATATTATTACAGCGTGTAAACAGAGTCAGTTTGCGGTGGATTATGCGTCGGAAGCTGCGTGGCGGCTGCTGGGTATTAAAGCTTCGAATATAATCTCGGGAATCGATCCCGCAGCGTCTTGCAAATGCGAGAATAATAGGCTGCGAGAGGGAAGAGCAGCAGGTAGCAATAAATATCTACCTACGGTGAACGGGTTGAACAGCTCTCGAGAGAGCCGACACAGCGCTCGCGCCGGCACGAGAAACAATAACGGCTCCGCTAATACGTCGCTCTTTCGCATAAGCACCACGCGCGTACATACGTCGAAATAAAAAAGATTTAATGCACGAACGCAGCGAGAAGTCCTCGACGACGACGACGGTATGCGAGCCGGTACGACTTGTCTCATTCTCGTCTCGTCCGCGCAATTCCTCCGTGTCCGACGTAGCCGTGCGCGCGGCAATTCCTTCGTACACACAGGATGGAGTCGCTCCGCGAAACGCGTAGGCTGATTACGGGCTATAATCGCGCGCGCCGTGTAATTGCGCCGGTATAATCGAGGGGACGACGCGCGTGGAATGAAAAATCCGCGTCGTTCTCCATCGTCGTGCGGCGAATTTCGCGCTGGATTTTGCACAGCTGATCGATTACTCGCGCGCGGACCGACTCCGAACGACGCGCACACAAAAGCGAAAACGAGTTTTTCCCCGTAATCAACAATAGTCGGTTCGAAATTTGACAATGTCGAGGTTATTCAATGGTACATATCTTAAAGAAAGCGACGTGCTTCACATTAAAATATACATATATCAATTTGTATAATAATCATAAACGAATATCTAAAGGAAAAAGCACTATGTATAGAGAAAAAAATAATATTAATATTTTAAAGTATCAAGAGGGAGGGAGATATTTTTATAACAAAATAACATCTTAATGCGGTTATTTTTTTCCGCGAGCTAATCGCGAGTTAATATAATGATATGTTACGGCGAAAAATACAGATAAGGTTGTTTCTTTTCCAATACACATCACAATGTTTAGCAGCGCGATGCGACGACTTAGCGAAGTGGGATGCAGCCGAATGAGCGCGCGACAGCCAGACGCGTCGAGTTAACTACTTTCAAACGATTTCTGGATATGATCGGCTGATTGCGCGATACGCGATAATCGGCCGCATCTGCGAGAACCAGTCGGTCGCGCAAAAAGACACCGTCAAACGTCCGTTATTTGCGAGACTTTCTACCCGCGCGACGACTTAGGGATATAATCGCCGACAGGAAAAAATATAGATAAACGAGGATATCTTCGGAGCCGATTTACCGATTCGCTCCGTCATATCCAATTGCCGGCAGAATTTTCCCGCAAGGAATTGAGAGATTGGCTCCTCGACTAAAAATTATAAGCACCGACGATTCCGGGAAAATTGAATACACACGAAGAATCAACGATAAACTCGCGATGTAGAATCGAAACCCTAGAATCAGACGAAAGAGACGGTGGAGAAAAAGACAATTGCAGCGGCGGGTTTCTTCGTTAAGAGACCCTATGTGCACCGACCTCGTTACAACGCGGTCGCTCCCCTTCGGTTTCCGTTCGGTTAACCGTAAATTACAACCGCGACTGGTGTGTAACGAGCATAATGGCGACGGTAGTCGGGTGAAGGTCGGCCAACTCGAGCGCGGGAAGCGAGCGAGCGACAGCAAAGCGACAAGGAACGCTCCGCGTTTTCGGTCCTTTTTCTCCGGCGGAAAAAATCAAAGGAAGAAAAGAAAATGTGTCGTCTAGTCGCATCGGAGGATCTCTCGCGCGAAACAAACCGACTCGTTCGACTTGCGCATCGAGTTCGCAATGGGTTGTATAATGCGTGTGTTGAAACAAACATAATACTTCTTTCTCAAGCTCTCTGCGAATTACGTGGCTATCGCACCCCTTCTGCAATAAACGCTTCCCCTGTTTTCGAGTCATTTCCTTTGCGTTTGACAGCGACGGTGACTTTAACCCTCGCGTTGCAGACGCGGTTCATTGTAAATGCCATTAATACGATAATGGAGTTCGTAATGCGTTAATAATGAAATGGCGACCGCATATTGCTCCCTTTGAACTCATGGTTTTTATGATATTTTTTTTTACATTTTCTCTCTTGTTTCATTTCGGATTTAATTAAAGCGAAATGCATGCCGAGTGTTCAGACTCCCGAGGGAGAATTCTGATCACGTGACAAGATGTGGGAGTGAAACATACGCTGAAACGTAAACATGTAAAAACATCTTTGTCTCCGAGGTGTGTTTGTGTATGTGAGTGTCGTACTCGAGAGTCGAGACGCATTTTTCATTCCGACCCGCTCGTGGATCACTTGGCGTCACCTCGCGAGGCGCGACTTGTATCCTCGAAAATCAGATTAAAGTTTCGCGCCACGAAGCTGTTTGACGCCCACGCGTCTTTTTTCCCCTCTTTGCTCCCTCCTTCTCTAATGTAAAAACTGGTTTTAAGGTACGCTTAAATAGCAGATATAAATTCATTAACGCTTTATTTATAAACGCCGTTTACAGGCGCCCGAATATAGACGACCATGGATTCTCACTGGACAATAATTTAGTAATTTAACATGTGTCCTAAGGACACTCTTTTTAATAATTTTTTAATAAATATCCCAAAGTAACCTTCTGTGCTTTACGTACGCCAACGCACACAATATGTTCGATATTATCAGATCAAAGAGAAGAGAAATCTCGCGATGTTTATCGCTTCTTCCCAAAATAGAAGAGTATAAAAGAGAGAGATTAAAAGCTTAAAAGCTTCCGGAACTCTTTCTCTGATCTAAAAGCGTCTAAAAAAAGGCTGGTCTAAAACCGAAGGATTAGTCCGAGCTTGACTAGGCGGTTTTAATAAAAAAACGAATTGAATCGTTACAGGGTCGACAAATCCCCGTCGATAAGTACAAAGATACCCGTCATCGCTCGCTCCTTCGAGAATCGTTTCCTGCCTGCTCCCTTCGGTTTACATTGTTCGAGACGATATCTCGTTACTACGCACTCGATAAAACGAAAGTAACAAAGGGCCGCGCGGAGTAGCCGCGTGGTTCGCCGCGATCGAGATAAAGACTGGAGAGAAACACAAGAAGAACATAGAAACGCGATGGGAAACAACGCATTTCGCGCATCGCCGGACATAGTACGTATGAATAGAGTCTCTTCGCACGGCAAAAAGGAAAAAGAAAGCGAAGGAAATACTGGTCCTGCGACAGAAGGAACAATCACGGAAATGAATAAAAAAAGGGAAACAAAAAAATGGAGGAAAGATTATTTGACAGAGAGAGATAAGCTTCAGCGCGATTAACACCGCGTTATGAAATATTATGTCGCCCGAAGTAGCTACTAATCGTATGAAAATAAAATACATTCCGGAACTCTTTCTCTGATCTAAAAGCGTCTAAAAAAAGGCTGGTCTAAAACCGAAGGATTAGTCCGAGCTTGACTAGGCGGTTTTAATAAAAAAACGAATTGAATCGTTACAGGGTCGACAAATCCCCGTCGATAAGTACAAAGATACCCGTCATCGCTCGCTCCTTCGAGAATCGTTTCCTGCCTGCTCCCTTCGGTTTACATTGTTCGAGACGATATCTCGTTACTACGCACTCGATAAAACGAAAGTAACAAAGGGCCGCGCGGAGTAGCCGCGTGGTTCGCCGCGATCGAGATAAAGACTGGAGAGAAACACAAGAAGAACATAGAAACGCGATGGGAAACAACGCATTTCGCGCATCGCCGGACATAGTACGTATGAATAGAGTCTCTTCGCACGGCAAAAAGGAAAAAGAAAGCGAAGGAAATACTGGTCCTGCGACAGAAGGAACAATCACGGAAATGAATAAAAAAAGGGAAACATAAAAATGGAGGAAAGATTATTTGACAGAGAGAGATAAGCTTCAGAGCGCGGATTAACACCGCGTTATGAAATATTATGTCGCCCGAAGTAGCTACTAATCGTATGAAAATAAAATACAACGCAAGTGCGCGCACACATGTAAAAGCAAACAATTAAGGTAAAAGTATCCCAAGACGCGCGTGTGACAAGAGACTGACGTGACATTAACTCGCTCGCGATGAAACGTGATGAGCGTGGCACGACATTGGAACGTGCAGCGAGAGCAGGGCGACGTAACTCGAGGATCCGGGCGAATTCGAAAGTTGTTGCGCCTCGGAGTACTCAAGTTGAATCGACACTTTCCCATGCGACGACGGGGCGGCAGAAACTTACAAAGTATCCCCCAAGAAAAGGAATCGTGACGACACAATGGAGCGCGAGCTCCATGATCTGGGCCAAAGGTGTCCTGCCGTAAGGGATCGTGACTCATAGATCACTGCAATATCGCAAACGATCCAACCTCTCTATCTCTCTCTCTCTCTCTCTTCCTGCTCGGGTTCTTTGCGGCCAGTGTGTGTCGTAATAGCTCGACAACTGCACACCTTCGCCTCTTTGTACAGCTGGAAATGCACGCTAGTTCTCTTCTCGCGTCGTGATCGTAGTCGCGTCGTAGATCACTCGAGCCTGGATGTTTTTCGCTCGATTGAGATTTGCCGATCTTAAGCGCGCCGATCCAAAGATACGACAGATCTCGCTTCGAGTTTCCGTCCCGTGCGCGACATTTTTCGACGGACTCCGCGGTTCCCTCGAGTTTCTAAAGCCTCACCCATGTCACTCGCCGCTAGACGACAGAAGTCGTGACTATCGCGGCCACGACGACGTCTTATTAACAGCCCTTCCGCGCACGATGACGGCGATTATCACCGATACAGATACTGCCGCTGATAAAGCGTACCCTGTCGAGGCGTCCCGTCGCCTTAATTATGTTTATCGGTCCGCCCGATCGGAACGTCGCGATCTCGCGGCTCGAGTCTCGAGGGAGAAAAAGACAGAGGAAAAGAACTGACGGAGGGGGAAAAAAGCAGCCGGTAGGTTCCGATCTTCGAGGGCGAGAAAATACGGCGCGCGCGATCGCGACGATGAACACAACCGCCGTCTTTCCCTCTCAAGGCCGCCGCCGCCGTGATCATTGGCCGCGGATCGATAACTGCCACTGGATCGCGGCACGAAAGAGAAAGAGAGAGAGAGATAAACAAAGAAAAATATATATGTATGTATATATATAATAAATATATATAAATAGATATAGATATATTTATTTATATTATAGATATATTTAATATTAGGTTGAACGGAAAGTTCGTGCCATTTTTTCAGTCTTCATCTCTTAGTAAAAAACGGAACGAACTTTCCGTTCAATCCAATACAATAACTTTGATCTCATTTAAAAGACTATGGAAGGAACTACAATAACTTTGATGTCATTTGGAAGATAATTTAATTCTCTACAACTTTTGCTTCGGTACTTTTTGTTAAAAAACACATACTTTCCCTGATATTTGTAAAAATGTAAAAAATAAACGTGATTTCAGAAGTTTTTGGGCGCTAACTTTTTAAGGAAGCATTTTTCGACCCATGTTACCGGAAACCTTTTGTTCGGAATTAAATTATCTTTCAAATGAGATCAAATTTATTGTAGTTCGCTCCATAGGTTTTGAAATAAACCAGTTAATAACCAATTTCAAATGTACCGAAAAGTGTTTTTTCGGCTATTGATGATTATTCGAAAACCTATGGAACGAACTGTTGGGTTGAACGAGAAGTTCGTTCCGTTTTTTACTACGAGATGAAGACCGAGAAAACGGCACGAATTTTCCGTTCAACCCAATGGATATAGATAGATATATTTTTTCCGCGCTCGCAAATAATCGGCGAAAGATCATTAAGTGACGAACCTGATTTCGTCCAAATCCAGATTTCAGAACTCTTTGATTAAATCTTTTTTTTTTTTTTTTTTAAGAAAAAATATAGAAATTAACTCGAATATATTGCATTCATGCGCAAGAATTAGTAACAACACGGTTTATCGACGTTACGTCGCGTCGAAGGAAACCGAAAAGCAAACAAATAATATTGACGGAGATACACGCCGGTATTTAAATCGAAAACGCGTCGTTCGATATCCAAAATAAGCAGCGTGTGCTTACTCAGCCGTGGCTCAACCAACCAAAATAATGTGGATGGAAGGTCCTCCGCCAACGCGTGCGCCGAAACCCATAGAATTCGTGAAGCGTCGACCATCGTCTTTCTCGAAAAAAAAAAGAAAAAGAAAAAGAAGAGAAAGCGAGAGAGAAAAAGCTTTGTCATGCTAAGTGAATAAATGCAGGCTGCAGAGACGCAGGAAGCATCCTTAAAAGCCTAACTGCGCGCGAGGTCTGATCGCACAACGACGAGGACTTTGGGAGGACAGCTGTTGCTTATCGAAGGAAGCAGCTGAGGTCTCACGGGACATTTTCTGCTCCAGCGTTGTCGTCCTAAGAATAAAGAAATATCTTGCAGTGTCAATTATTCGCCGAGAACAAAATCTTTCGATAACCCGTTCGGCGGATATTCTCGTGTTTCACATTTCTCGAAATCGATCCCGAGAAAGTTTCGAGGGAAAATTCCTAGTGTTTCTAATGCGCGCGAGTTCATTGTGCCGTATTGAGTAAAAGCGTGCTATTAAAGCGAAACGTCGTTCACATCGAAACACGATGATTGAATATCGGAGATTCTTCTTCTCTCGACTTAATTAAGATAATAATCTCGTTGGCGTAATTAACGTATTTAACTTAATATCTCGATCGCGATATACGTATCGATAATTCAATATTGTCAACGATGTAATTAAATTGTTTCCCTATCATCTCGCTCCGAAAGCGATACAGAAGACATTCCCCCCCCCCCCCCTTTTGAAGTTGCCACACGACAGCTGCACGGTCGCGCTAACAATTGAGCAAACACAACGGGTACTCCCGGATAATTTCAGATGCGACATAATTTCATTCAGGGTCTATACACCGACGTGCCGTATAAAGTCTAAGCTATAGATGCCGATTGTCCGCATATGGCATATTTCGCCACCCTCGGTAAATACATGCCGTGACGCGTCGGCACGATTATGCCGAATCGACGAGACGAATGCGCCCCGTGATCTCGTTTTCCCCTCTCCAAGGTCATCTTCGTCGACCAGATCGCGCGACACGAGGTACCGAACAAGTGAGCAGACGTAGCAATGTCTGCCGTACTAATTGCAAGTGCCGTTACCGAGTACGTTCCAGATGGCATGCCCGTTTCTGTCACGTTAACTAGTTCGGAGCGCTCATGTCGTTCATCGTTCAATCTCGTGGATCGGATTTTTTTCTTCCACTCGATCGCTCCCTCTCTCTTACTCTCTTTCGACGTCAACGAAACGATTCCTCATGATGATTCCCCAAAGTGACGCTACCGACAGAAAAATCATGTGGCTCGCATGCTATTTGTCCATTGAACTCAGTTAAACTCAGGCAATATTTCACAGATGCTCGAACGTATGTATTGCAAGCGTGTTCCGCATCTGTGCCAAATGAAACTGTCCTTTATACGTCTAAGATACAAAGATACGTTACCACGAACTGAGATCAAACGACAGATTTTATCTGTCACTTTGGTATTCTGATACGCGAATCTTCGTCGTACCTTATATGCAGTAGCTACGCTCCTGCTTTCAAAGAATTTGTATCGCATACGATCGTATTTCATCGGCGCGAGCAATAATCGCGGGAGCCCGTGGACCTTTATGCAACGAGATTTGACTCCTCGAGAAACGATATCTGGTACCGGCGTGGCGGTCGAACGCTTCAAGGAATGTCGCGCAATACGCGATATCGGTCAATTACGAAGCGTCGAATGTTGCAGAAATTTAAACACTCGCTGTCAGGAGACGGTGATGCTCTTTATGGTATCAGGTTGGGCCTTAGGATACATATACGAAGGCGTATATACGAGGAATATAGGGGCGCACGGGAAGCAGGAGGGGAACGAGACGAAGAGAAGCAGAAGAGAAACCATGAAAGAGAGAAAGAGAGAGAGAGAGAGAGAGAGAAACAGCTTCGAGAGGAGCGAGTTCGGCGTGGGTTGAAAATAGCCCGTGGCCGGGCAGAGCATGCAGAGACCGTCCGCTATGCACTTGCCACTCGATATTTATACCCTTATAGGTAGATACGTTCGAATAATTTTACCTCTAGAGAGATCGTACAACAAAAGGATGATCCTCGTCAAAGCGAAGATATGCCTGCCGCGAGAGAGCCAATATCCTGGGACATCTCGGAACACAATTCGCTTTACGAGCTGCACGCGGCGAGGGGACCAAGACCGGGCACGAGTACCTATTTATTTTCCACCGAGTACTGGGCAGGAAGGGGGATTAGGGGGGGGCCGCATAAGGGATTCTCTTCGTTATCGCTCCGGACACATAACGCAAAAGCCATGGCCGCGCCTTCCGTTTTCTACCGGAAACTACGGAGGAAAAGTATACAAGCAGGGGAGGAAGGCGGGGTTATCTTCCGTCGGTTGGGCGAGAAGGACTCCAACATCTGCTGTGAATATGGATACGAGGTGTGGACGGAGAATATTAAGATGTATAGGACGTAAATTACGGAGTATAAAGCTGTCACAGGCTCTATCACGTGGCAAATAATTTTTCCCATTTGTGTAGAAAGTGAGATATTTATATGCAACGTAATAATATTATAAACGCATACTTGAACTTGTCTGATAGGTTTATCGAAACGTTTTATACATCTCTTGCTTGGAAATTCTCAAACAACTTTTACTAAAGATATGTACATACGACTCGATATTCCGCGGAGCATGCGACAAAACATTTTCGCTGATTGATATGCGTCGATGACTCTCGAATACCGTTTTTCCTTCGTGCACAATCATCTTTAGATGACTGTATATACACACGTCGTATTTAACTCAGACATGTATGCATAAATGGAAGAACACTAGAAAGAATTCGATGAATAAATCATGCAAGAACACAGCCTGAAAGATTAAAACGCACTTCGACGAGGATCGCTTAAACTTTGAGCCTTTTAACTTCACTAGTCTTACTGAAGATCCTTTCACGTCAGCAAGATGCGCAAAAGAAAATAAAATATTTAAATAAATATAATGAGTTTTCTTTTCATTTTCAATCAATTTAATGTACAAACAAATTATTAGCTTTCTCAAAATAAATCGAGACAATCCGTAATCTCCACGCATATTGTATGCGATGGTAAAATAATATTTAACGTAGGAGGCAATTTTTTCTGCAAATCTTCAAATGAATCCGCGTACATTCGAATTATGAAATGCTCCCGAACGTTTCTCTCTCTCGTCGCAAATATCGATTATGCGGCCAGAATCGCTTAATTCGTGGGAACGGAATGGCGCTTCCTCGCCATGAGTTTATTTACATTCGCGTTTGCGACTCTAAGGCGGATGCAGTCGTAATATTTATAGTTCCTCATACCAAGTCCCTCATACCGCGTCCCCTCATGTTTATAGCGTCGACTTGACGATTCGTGTATGTGTATATGCGATTGAAAGAGTCCACGGACTGACCGCACGCTGTTAAGCGACGTTGGAGTCTCGCGCTCCGCTTATCACCGATTGTACTGTATATACTAGGGGAGTTATGAATATAAGCCTTACCGGTTAATGAACAGGGAAAGGAGAAAAAAAAACGACGGACAAGTAGAGAGAGATCGAATCGCACGGCGGGAGCTCGCGCGATTTCCGCACTCGCGAGAAGATTGCGCAACGCGAGATTCTTTTTCGCGGAGCGTTTCACACGCGCAATAATTTTGTGTATACCCGATACACACGGCTCGGTGTCGCAAACGCCCGGCGGCGAAATAAACATCGGCCCGACTTGTTTGCGCTCGATCGCACGTATTCGCAGGCGAACGATCGAGGAAGCGGCGAGGGCGAGGGAGGCGGGTTCGATGAAAAATCGATACCAGGAAGACTCTATTTATTTAATGTCGCGGCGATATGCTATGCGATTGGGATACGTGTCGAAGCAATATAAACGCGAATGTGTGCGCGTTTAACGTATCGCAAACTACGTAACTTTCCGCGCGTGCGCGCGCGCGTCACGATTTTAATTGCTTTGATATGCAATAATCAATTTTGCGCGATATATGTCCGTATTGATGTACTCTTTCAACTAGACGCTGCAACTTTTATCTTTTATCGATTTTGTATTTTTTAGAGCAGACGAAATATATATTAACGCGCTAAATAAAAAAAGTGTGAAGGCTCGATAGTAAATATTTGTTCATAAAGTTGCGTTTGCAACTGTATTATTATGCTACTTGTCAAGAAGATTAAGTTTTTCACTTTTCTTATTGTTACAAAATTGCCTCTCCTTCTGTTTTTCATAAGAGCAGAGAAGCCTAACGTAGAGATTCACCGCGCATAAAAGCGCATCGGGGAGCTAAGATTTCTAAGAGAATCCATTTGAGTACACGGACGCGTCGAGATAATCGTTCGCATTATGAAATTATTTACGCTTGCGCGTTTGCCGGGCGAATCTCGTGAGAAATTCTAGAACGCGGCAGGTGTTTGGCACAGAGAGCGGCGGCGGCGATTATTATCTGATACTTTTCTTTTCTTGACGTCGCGCTGTCACGATGCGCTATCACGCGCGATGATTGACGGTTTGCATAAATCTCGGCGGTGCTTAACGCCATTCAGGAAGGTCTCGGGTGCGTCCAGTCGTTAAGAAGCGTTATAAGTTATAACATACCGTAAAGGAAGTTGCAACACACTTACAGACACAACACATCGTTTGTAAATTATAAAATTTTCAGGATAGAGAACTTAACAGTTAATTATGTGCAGTAAATTAATATACAAAAATGTCGCTTGAGATTAATTGCGCGAATGAATATAACGTGTGTTGCGTATGTATTGTAACGTATACATTAAAAATACTTCACTTAGAAAAGAGGTATTTCTTGGAAAGAGAAAGAAAAAAAAAAAGAGAGGGAGAAAACTATGAGATAGCTACGAATTTTTTTCTATTCGCAGAAATATATATGCTGTCATATATAAGCCATAGATAAAATGTTTAGCAACTACTCGACTTAGCAATTATCGGATATTATATCTACGTGACGCGTTAAAGTTCATTGAAAATTTACGGTAGTTGCATTTGCAGCGCTTTTAGCGCGGCGTATAAGAGATTTATATGCGCGGCCGGTTAATCGTTAATTAGCGCTATCGCGATTAATCTTGAACCTCGGATTTTCCCCGTGCTTTCGTCGTTTCGCTCGATTTGCTTTTTCAGCTCGCAATCTCGCATAGAGGCCACATACGTGACCCAACACGACCAACCGGTCATCCATTACACACTCAAGTGATCAAATATAAAACAATGTAACGCATGCAGTAATACTATCCATGCCGATTAGTTTCCTGTTTATTTTCTACTCTGATAACAGCCTTGTTTCCCCTTATATTTACACAATTAAAACATTCCTTTCTTTCCGTAATCAACATCGATGACCCTCTTGACGTATCGCATTGCAAGCTGACAAATCTTACATCATGCATTCAATTAAATACACGCGTCGTATTTCGCCGATTTAATAAGCTTATCATACAGAATTATAGAAAATTGACCGTGCTTGAAATATATGGACGCTATTGGAAATTTTTTTTTCCGAATTACTTTATTCTAAAGGTGAAAATTATATTACGGCAACTTCCGGTTCTCGCGCAAAAAATCTTGAACGACCTTGTATAATTTCGGAAGAGACCGTCTGGTGTGGCCTGTTCCCCTCGTTTTTTTTTCTGCCGGCCGATATGATGCCTTGGGAAGAAGAGAGCAGCGGGAGTCCAAGCGAGGTCATAAAAGAGCGTATCGAGACGAAGTCTCGACCTCGATCTCGCGGCAGGAACACTTTCTTTCACGAAGAGGGTCTCAAGAGGCGAGGGTGGCCCGAGGCCTCTAGTCGGCGAATGAAATGATCGCGCCGTGAAATGTGCGATATATGAGTATGGTGTTATAAATTAAAGAGAAATTCGCACCATCGTTTTTATTGTCCCCAGAGAGATGAAATAGTTTAGTGTGACTTTTTGTTCGATGAATTATTGAATATCAAACGCAAGAATCCATTAAAACTCGCGCAATTTTATTAAAGCCGCATATAACCCTCTCTTTCTCTCTCTCTCTCTCATTATTTCACATTCATCCACCGTTCCTCTCCTCTTTCTCCTTCCCATTGATATTCCATATGCTTGTTATTTTTCATGCATTAAAACATTAAAAGCTTCATATATTCTGCTATTTTAATCAAATTATTCTCATTTACTATTGAACGAAATTTAGTAAAACAAATGATGCTAAAATATCGAAACATATTCCAATAATAGAAAATATGTTTCCCATTAAAAGTTGTTACGCTCTCTTGTAACGTGTAACGATCTATTGCAAGAAGCGGCATTGCTATTCTGCGGTATAACGCTAAAAAACCGTAGACACGTGTGAAATGGTTCCATAACGAGCGCGTGATTTAACAAGCGGTTATGCAAGTAAGCTCGATACGCGAACAATCTGCGGAAAATTAATAAAAGGTGAATTACACTGAGAGGGAGATGCAAACACGAGCATGTTTTTTTTTTAAGTATATCGTATTATGTGCAATTATACGGAAATTTTAATATAACGATTGAATGTAATTGTAACTATGGTACAAAATGTAATAATAATAAAAGTCGGTTCATCTTTGTTAAAGTACGAAATTTTTGTAAACTGATTCAATTTAATATTTAAAATTAAAATCTAGTTGTTTATGTATTATTAATTCTTTACGATATCGTGAGAGACTTAAATTAAGCGCAAATAACTCATTAATGATATTTCATCATATTGAGCTAATTAAATAGATAATTTTAACTTTTTAAGACGCACTACGCTTTATCGGTGTATATTTTTGCTACGCCGCGTGTATATAGTACGATATATATATTTCGAAATCTCCTGAGATCGCGCCTCTATTAAACCTGCAAGTAATCACATTGAGACACGCGCGTGTCACGAGATACTAATTACCCGCATCTCGCGTTACTTCGCACGCATCTATCGCCTTCAATGATAAATCGCACATTCACGCTCTCATACAATAGCATTAAATCGCGTCGCGCATAATCGGATAATCCGTTTAAAGAGCGCGATATACCTATATATATATATATATATATACACACACACACACAATATTTATAATATAAAAATATTATATAATGTAAATATTTTATATAATAATTTTTTTAAGAAAAAATCTTTATATTTTACTGTGTACTCTGAGACTTTTTCCAGATAGTATACGCCAGAAATGAAAGTGTAATTGAAAACCGGTATGCTCCATTTTCACTACGATCTTTGCTGCTCCACTTTATGTATAAATTTGCAATCAATAATCTCGCGACATCGAAAACTCCACACGTCATCGTATCGAATAAGAAATACAAATATATTTTTCTTATCGGCCTTTCTCTTTGCGCGTATCTATCATCGACTTTCTATACACAGTCTTATGTTAGTATAATTTTCCACATCTCGACACGTTATAGATATAATCGTAATTTATTTTATTGTAATGCAAAATATCTTATATCGTAAAGTATATCAAAAAGAATAAAAAAATCTATCAAATTTTCTCTTCTAAATTATTAACGAATTGATTATTACATAGTTTTTTCCAGATTTTAGTAAATTAGATTTATTTCTTATCGTTGACATTCCTTTTCGCTTTATTTATTTATTCAGCACATATTTCATTTTTAACCTTTATAAATTTATTCAAATATATATAATATTGTATATGTATATTTTTTTTTACACGCAAATTTAACTGAAACTGTGAAAAGAATTGTGTGAAATTGATATCAATATTACATTTACACATTAAATTTCTTTCAATGCGATTTTTGAAACAACTTTGTTATCATTGACAGAATGTTCGTAAATGTCCAATCAACTGAACTAATAATACCACTCGTTAGCGAATGCCATTAAACTCTCGTGTTAAATTTCTTGCGCGGAATTTGATGATGTCGTATGTGCTATCCATATACATAATATACAAGAGTATTCTATCAAAGTCGCGCGGTAATAGCAAAAAATTCACTATATCAGCGTTCATTATAGCTATCGACTCGAGCGTAAATATTGATAGACATCGAGCGCACACACGTACACAAAAGAGGTTGAGCTCGACCTCGGGAGGTCATCGGAGTCGCGCAGGTCGGAAGCGGTCTAAGCTTCGTTAGGTTACCCCAAGACAAAGACAATCCGGGGGAAAAAGAGAATGGAGCGATCAAAGGGGGGAGGAGAAAGAAGTAAAGGGGAGAAAAGAGAAAGAGAAAGAGAGAGAAAGAGATAAGTTTCGAGTCGTAATTTACCGTGCGAAAGGCTGTTCCTCGACCTCGTAGAGCTCCTCGAGGGTCTGTTTGGAGAGAAGTCTCTCCAGTCTCTCGGGCGTGGGAGCGAGGTGCCCCGGGATGCTGGTAGTCTCGAACAGGCTGTCCGCGGTCATGGCCGTTGCTGCCAGAGCTTCTGTCACAGAAAGTTGAATCTCGAAACTCCAGAAAACGGTTGCACAACGCGCGTTGCACAAAAACCAAGCAACGTAGAAATCCCAGAAACCGATGCACACACTAAGAGCGTCACACGAGAGAGAGAGAGAGAGTTTCTTTGTATATTTCTCCCTTCTTCCCTTCTCTCTTCCACTCACAGCCGATTCTCTCTTTTGATCGCGCGATCGTGATAAACGCGAACGCGCGCGCGCCCGCGCGCTCACTTCTTTCCGTCAACGCCACGGAGCATGAAATATCGCGTCACTATCGCGCGAGGTATGTCGTGAAACACATCTCAACGTGTCGAAAAAAAGCGGTAATAGCAAAAAATTCACTATATCAGCGTTCATTATAGCTATCGACTCGAGCGTAAATATTGATAGACATCGAGCGCACACACGTACACAAAAGAGGTTGAGCTCGACCTCGGGAGGTCATCGGAGTCGCGCAGGTCGGAAGCGGTCTAAGCTTCGTTAGGTTACCCCAAGACAAAGACAATCCGGGGGAAAAAGAGAATGGAGCGATCAAAGGGGGGAGGAGAAAGAAGTAAAGGGGAGAAAAGAGAAAGAGAAAGAGAGAGAAAGAGATAAGTTTCGAGTCGTAATTTACCGTGCGAAAGGCTGTTCCTCGACCTCGTAGAGCTCCTCGAGGGTCTGTTTGGAGAGAAGTCTCTCCAGTCTCTCGGGCGTGGGAGCGAGGTGCCCCGGGATCACACGCCCGTATGAAATACAAAAAAAAAAAAAAAAATAAAAAAAAAAAAAAAAAAGAACAGGGAGAGATCCGATCGGCCAAGTCGATCAAAGTCCAGCAAAGCACTCCGGCCGCGCGCTACCTGCGTGAAGTTCGCCGCCCGGCGTGCGTGCGCGCGCACGCCGACACACTCGTACTCGCGATCCGAAACGGATCCTCGCGATGGACGAAATAAACGTCGCGCTCTTTCTCGTCGAGTACCGATCGCAGCAGCCGCGTGGCACGCGCTCTCTTAATCCCTCGCTCGACTCTTATCGCGCGCACCGACCGCTCATCGCAACGATTCACCGACAATTGAACCTTCCACCGTGACGTCTGCGCGTCGTTCCCACTCGTCCTCACTCCCCACTAGCGGCACTGACTGACTGAGATGTAGAGTGGGAACTCGACATGGCGGGGGCGGTCGTGACGCGGGAATAGCCGAGCGCCGCCGAACATGGCCGAACGCTGCGCGTTCGAATGCGCGCTCGTTTACTTCCTACTACGAATCGCCGAGAGAACCCGAGCTTAGGATTTTAAGCCTTCTGGCGACGGTGCATTAATGTTCTCCTAGTTTCTTCCCATAAGATGCCGTATATAACTTACAAGGAGAGTTATATGTATACATGTACCTGTCTTTGGCGAAACAGGAGAAAACTTGCTCGCGACAGAATCGATCGTTGTCGGTAGTCAAATCGCGCTGTCGTTCCATGTCTCTTTCTCTCTTCTGTCAACATATATAAAAAATTATATGTTTATATGGCTTATAGTTTCTTTCAATCCCTTCGCACATTTAAATATAATATTCGGATAAATATAATTATTTATATAAATATGTCGACGTGTATCCAAAGAAAAATTGAGAATATGTTCGATATGTTCAATCGCCATTTTAAGCGACAAACTTTACGGGATTTATCTACAATAATTTAAATGAGGAGAGAAAAAATGGTACACTACGTGATATCGAATTAATATACATATATATATATACGTAGCTCACGTGTGTGTGATATTCTCTATTTTAAATATTTTACTATTACATCTAGCATTTCAGTTCATTGAATATGCGAGCAGGCTCGTGCGAAATAAGACAGGCATGAAACTTTGTGATAGGCTCTTAAGAGGGTGTAGGTTATAAATAATTTATTACTTTCCGGCATTTCTGGCCTTTTGAGCTTCGCGCGGACTCAACTAGACGGGCGTTCCGCGTCTTCTCCTCTTCCGCGTATATCCTTCGATCCTCAAAGCTCAGCCGTATTCAAGCTGGTAAATTGAATAGCTCACAGTCAATGCCGTAAACGGTCCTCCTTACCTCGAAGTAGCAAACAAACGCGGTGCCCGAGAGGCCTGTAAAGCATGACAGGATCTTGTCAACCGCCGGTACATGATTATGGCGAGCGAGCATGAATAATGGAATGCATAATTTATCGGTTTTACGGCGAAAGACCGGTACTGCGATGCGAGGGGGAAGGTAGAGGGGCGATGAGGGAAGAGGTGAGGGAGGGAAGAGTGGTCAAGGGGACGAGCATATCGCGGTTGCAACTATGCGCTCGTATTTTATATTACATCCTCTAATAAGCTGCTGCAGTTTCCGACACTTAAATGCAATAAATCAAGCAATCTCCGATAAGCAACCGCATTGCTTCCTTACAGATAGTATGACGTAATATACATTTTTATAACGTATAGCTATTCAATTTGGACGTTAACGCGACAAATAGGACGAGACAAGATTAATCAATGAATCATCATATGGTGTTTTTTTTTTTGTTCCCTTTTTTGCTTTCGTCGCAG
>NW_021849660.1:265546-277852 GCF_003651465.1 Formica exsecta | reverse complement strand
CGGACACGTTCCGACAGATAATGCACGTCGGTATGTATCGCAAATGCGCGGTTTCGTTAATAAAGAAAAAAAAAACAATTACAAAATTTTTCAGATATTATATTATACATGATAAAATATGACAGTGTGTAGATAGTGTAAAAATCTTCATAATAAAGGAACCTCGGCTCCGTAATGATCTTCTCTTTCCATTTCATCAGACAGTCAATAGAACGAATTCTTTGAACTCTCCAAGCTTCAGAGAACATATGTAGTACATTCGTCACGCTCGCAAACATCTTTGTGCTTTCGGCATAAACTGCGCATGTCTATATAGATCATGCCACAATGAATAAGGAAAAAGTGCAAGAATGCAGCATATATTATGTCGGTGATTATATCGGCTCACAATCAGTCGTTGCCATAGACGTAGGAAATATAGACTGCGGGTATCGAACAAATCTTGCGCCAAAATTAGAAAAAAAAATGCAACGTCTCTAAATTATGATTGCCATGGGAAAAATTTTCCTCTAGTTAAAAAAAAGAGATAAACATACTTTCGTGACATTGCGTTCTTTTTCTAATTTTGGCGCGCGAATACGTAATAGATAACATAACATATGTGCAATCTATACTTCTCCTACGTCTATGGTTGTTGCTCACATTTCATTTTTAGCCCATCAGCGATAGAGGTCGCAATATCTCGCATTCATAATGATTAAAGAATGCGAGGTCTTCTACCCTCTTTACATCCCGCGTCTTCGTCTCATCTTATACATCCGGTTGCGCGGTCGGAAAGATTCCGAGAGGTGATGGCCAACGTAACGGCCGTCGTGAATCCGGTGACAACGACGATGCAGGTGATTCATCGCACAGCGTGCCTATCGTCTCGCATGCATTTACACGTTATTTGCACATTTTCTGAGGTGTCGATTGGCGCCTTTGGGATATTTGCCTAATACAGAGAAACAAAGATATGCAGCTTGACTGAACAAGTATTCTGCATGTTTTTCTTTTAAGATTATTTAAGATTTAAATATGCAGAATTTTGCTACATTATATTTAATTTAAGTATAATCGAAAAAATGCCTTAGCACATGAAATAAAAATTATAAATATTAAATATAATTGGACATTTTCGAAGCATCCGTGTTGTATCTAAATATTTTTATATCTACTTGTCGAGTCGATGTAAATTTCCGATTATATTAATATTGACTGTTAACATCAGTACACGGAGGGATAATTAACTTGAATCTCTCGTTTAACTGTATTCAGTACACGTGCGAGAAAGAAACTTTTTCAAGTTCATCAGTGCGTCGACAAGGAAGTAATATCTCTAATGACATTACTAGGGCGTGCTACGTTTTGTTACAGGATACCACCGCTGGTATATTAAATGTAGACATTAGTCAGCTAATGTTTATCGGCCGGAGATGGAGAGCGAGACAGTGGATGTCGGACGCGAGATCTTAATTGGATCATAATTCATCGGCAGTCTTTCTCGCGGTAATGCCGCGTGTCGCCGTTCTTTTCCAGGGTATTTCTCGGATCTTCCCGCGTACACGCATGCAGATGAGATACGCAGATCTTTTCATCATGATGCGGTTCAAATAAATTTCTCTTTACAGAAGGTAAAATAATAAACACTAAAAACGCATACATCATCTTAGGCAGAATAATTCAAATCTATCATGCGTAATAAAGTTATCGTAATTCTACGGAAATGTTAATATCCGCGAGAATATCCGAATATGATCAATAAACGCATCTATTTCATTGTATACTCGAAATGTGCCTCTGAGAATTTTATTTTCCGCAGATCCACACGATGTGCTAAAAGAACGTTTCATCGATTCCAGCCGAAACTTGGGAGAAGAGTCCGACAGTCTCGAACGTGGCTAGAATCGGTACCTACACGAACGTTTCCTGCCGACCCTTCCGGCGCGCGCTTGACAGCGTACAAAAAGCACGCGCCTGCTTTGTTCCGTCCGTTCGTTTTCGTGACCAAGCGCCGATCGCTGAGGTCGCAGCTTCCGTCGAGGTGTCCGAAGGAAACGCGATGCCGGGAGAGAGAAGAGGGAGGAAGAAATTCCCGGTAACTTTCCCTCCTACGCGCAAACGGTTCGTGAGAAGCGAGGAGAGAGGCGGTGGGCGGAGGATTCCCCCCATGCTAGCGATGGGATCAACCGTGATTTTTCTTCAATTACCATTTAATCGTGTTTTAAGTTAAGATTACGTCGCTCGAAATATGTCACTCGCTTTTTTCAATTACGACAGAACATTTGATTTTGAGATATCGCATATATATTTTTTTCTGCCAAATTTATGGTTATTATACAGATATCGAGTATATTATTTATTGTAATATAAAATGAGTTACAATAGATGTACAAGATTGTTACAATCTCTTTTGTTTGAATTTACCCCAATAGATATTAATATGTAAAAGTAAAAAAAGCGGTATGGACATAAAAGATTATTTAAGTTGTTAGTGATAATGGGATAATGTATTCAGAATCTTAAGTATGTGCTATTCTTTGTATTCCCGTAAACACTTTTCAGATATTTATTAATAATCTCCGAAAAAAGTGAATACGTTGTAGCTGCAAGTTATATTTATCTCAATATCCTACTTCAGCTGTCATCTCGATCTGTTTGAACCGAGGTTGTAAATCAGGAACCCTGCAATGATCCTAAACGCGGTCCTCGGCGGGGCCCATATTTCAAAATGTTAACAGCATGCCATAACTTTTTGGTCCCGTTGCCTGTTGCTCTTCTGATCAAACTCCGCCGTCTTCAAACCACACGTTTTTTTGTCATATTTTTCTTTGTTCCTAAAATCGAAAGTACTCGATAACGCATAGTTAGAACATAGTCTGGTTTCTGATCGGGGATGCGCCGTCGCCGAGAAAATTGGATCGGGCCCATCACTACTCGGGGCCCTGGCTGGCGAGCCTTTCTAATCCGTTGGGAATGAGTTGATGTTTTCGCGCCAGCTAGTAGATGGTAACGGACGTGCTGCCTAGCAGAAGGGGCAAGGACGACCGAGGCCGACCGAGACTGGCCTCGCCTGCCTCGCACGGGAGGAAGTCACGGGAGAGGGAGAGAGAGAGAGAGAGATCACCACACTAAACAGCAACGACCGCGCGCGCGCGCGTCCACGTGTGAGTGGCCGTGCGTGGTACGATGGTTGATTTGTGTGCGTGCGCGTGGTTACACGATGCCACCGACACCGGATCTCGAGAAGTCATGCGAGTTAGGAGCAACGTGGGATTTCGCGAAGCGTTGCATCGCGATGGAATTTCGCCCTCTCGACTCTCGACCACCGCCATCGGCGAGACATTTCCTCGATGTCGCGAGAAAAAAATGTCTCGGAAAAAGAAATAAAGTCAATAAAAATTCGGAATTCCTCGCAAATCCTTATTCCTTTCTATTTAATTAAGCAGAGCAGGCTCTTAAAATTATTTACGGAAGACACGCGGCGTATTAGACCTCTCGCGCGATGTCTCTCGATTAGTAGAAATGTAACCGCATGAAAGTCTACGAGCGGCTTCAGGCTTCAGTGAATTTGAAATGGAATTCAAATGGCTCGCGGTACGATAAAGCTTGTACTTGTATGTTCCTTTTACGTCAGGTCCTGCAGTTCTGAGTAAGCGAATACTAAACGGCGAGACGCGTTTATCGTACGGAATGCATGTATACGCAGGTGCACGAACGTCGATGTACGCAAACACGTTTGTGGAATGCATAATTTATTCAATTTAAACTATATCGTGGCATTCTTTTCGGGGTAATCGTTTTTATTTCGAGACGTTGACACAAGATGCGTTGAATCATTTGCAATTAATTACATTCAATTAATTAAGCATAGCACATAAAAGAATGGTTTTTAAAAGCATCTATATATGTATATTAATGAAGCTCGATAAATTCCGCTCGTTGCGCATTTATCACACGGTTCTTTTCAACTTGCGTTTATTGTAAATCATCCGGACTCTTATTCTTTTAACGTTCTAATTTTCGGGAAGTTAATGTCTCACTCTGGGGCAGCTGTTTTCCCTGACGCAGACGCCGCTGTTATCATCCCGCACGTAGCCGTCCTCGCAGACGCAACCGCGAATGCAGACCTTCGTCCTGGCGCAACTCATCGTTTCCCAATTGTCCATATTTTCACATGTTTTCTGGCATGTCCGATCCCCAGAACACTCGCTGTACTCCTCGTTCTCCTCACATTCCACCGAAGAAAACATATCAAGATCTTGATAGTTTTGATAATCTACATCTAGAAAACAAAAAAAAAAAAACTTTCTCTATATCGCATGTACTAAGAAAAAAAACCGTTATACTTTCCGTATGATTGAGATTTCTCGCTTGAGAATTTTAAGCGGCTTCAGGCTTCAGTGAATTTGAAATGGAATTCAAATGGCTCGCGGTACGATAAAGCTTGTACTTGTATGTTCCTTTTACGTCAGGTCCTGCAGTTCTGAGTAAGCGAATACTAAACGGCGAGACGCGTTTATCGTACGGAATGCATGTATACGCAGGTGCACGAACGTCGATGTACGCAAACACGTTTGTGGAATGCATAATTTATTCAATTTAAACTATATCGTGGCATTCTTTTCGGGGTAATCGTTTTTATTTCGAGACGTTGACACAAGATGCGTTGAATCATTTGCAATTAATTACATTCAATTAATTAAGCATAGCACATAAAAGAATGGTTTTTAAAAGCATCTATATATGTATATTAATGAAGCTCGATAAATTCCGCTCGTTGCGCATTTATCACACGGTTCTTTTCAACTTGCGTTTATTGTAAATCATCCGGACTCTTATTCTTTTAACGTTCTAATTTTCGGGAAGTTAATGTCTCACTCTGGGGCAGCTGTTTTCCCTGACGCAGACGCCGCTGTTATCATCCCGCACGTAGCCGTCCTCGCAGACGCAACCGCGAATGCAGACCTTCGTCCTGGCGCAACTCATCGTTTCCCAATTGTCCATATTTTCACATGTTTTCTGGCATGTCCGATCCCCAGAACACTCGCTGTACTCCTCGTTCTCCTCACATTCCACCGAAGAAAACATATCAAGATCTTGATAGTTTTGATAATCTACATCTAGAAAACAAAAAAAAAAAAACTTTCTCTATATCGCATGTACTAAGAAAAAAAACCGTTATACTTTCCGTATGATTGAGATTTCTCGCTTGAGAATTTTAATCTCATACGAATTTGCAAACAACGTGAAAGAGAAACGTGTGTTTCAAACAATACAACTTACTCTCACCGACCTCGCCGACAGACCCATCGTCCAAATTATCGGAACAATAAACGCCGGAAAGAACAGCGAAAGCGAAAAGCACGAATCGCGCTTCGAAGAATTTCATTGTGTCCGAGACAGTTTCGAGGAATATGAGAAGAGTGTGTGCACCGTCGGACTTAAGTACTCGCCTGATATCAAACTGGTGCATTGCCGGTATCAATGTAGCGACCAGTTTTCTCGTATGCAGATTCTCGATATCGGCGCGACGTGCCATAAATCGTGACTAAAGGGTCGTTAGATATACTTGAGCACAGGAAGAGGAAGATACATGTTCATTTCCTTTGGCGAGAAATCGCAACGAGTCTCTTGCGGTGGTTTTGCGTTATATATTTGTGGATTTTTCAATTGTACAGCAACTCGGTTCACATACAACATATAGGTATTATGTTACTTTAAAATTATTCGTATATTATAGCTTAAACTAAATAATCGTAAAAGAGATTAATAACGTATTCGTGTTTTTTTTTCCTCTATTGGGAATGAAAGATGTTCAATTTGGGGATACTATTATGTTGCTGTGTAATTTAATTCTTATAATTATTAGGATCAAGCGAAACGGAAGTTTTATTGTTAGGCATATTCGAATACACGAGCTATAGTGGCACGTTAGATTTGAGAAATTCTCGAAATAGAAATTATGGTCTTCCGCTTTGATTAATCGTGCTTGCTCCAATGTAACTACGAATGTTTCCCCTTATCGTACAAAATAAATACGTCATTAGATAATAATTAAATGAAAATTGACTTCCGTTTCTGATAACGAATGATAATGAAAAGCCACTCGCCAGTGATATAATGTTTTTACAATTTTATACATTAATTATTGCATGTTAATGAATTTTTTTTATAACAAAAAATCTAATTATTATTATTACGCTACACACAGAGTAAATAGTAATATATTGGATAAATATAAAAGAAATTTCTCTTGATTCATGTTGAGATAAACTTATTTTTAAAATCCATAAAATTATCAGGACAAAATTATATTTCCTAAAGTATCGATAAAACTCCATTTATGAAAATCACCTGTATAGTAGCCATAATTGATTACATTGATATTCGATTAATTATGTAAGTTAGATTTAAGTTTTTTAAATCTAATTCGCGTTCAGACTTGGAACGAAATTAAAATAAAAAATGGAATTATCGAGTTTGTCAGAGATACGGTTATGACAGTTTGTGATAACAAAAGAGATAGAGTGATCGTTATTAAAACTAGGAAAGTGTCTCAATATGCCTCGTGTCAATCGTGTCAACTACCTAATTAACTAAGAGCGACTTGAAGAAAGCGATTATATCACAGAGAAGCAGCGACGGCGGCGGCAATATCTACCAAATCTTAGCTGCAATGGCTCTCTGCATTAAAACGTTCTTGCTTCGCTGTTTCATGCGCTCAATGAAGTACTCCTTGCCTTCCAGGTTACCGTCGACAGGTTCAACCCCTTCATTCTGGCAACAAACGAGAGTTAGTTTGTTCCTCGCGTGTGTGGCTGATCATCATCATCATCATCATCATCATTTTCACTTTCTGTGTCAGCTATTCCTCGCTTTTATCATCAATTGTTATCATGATCGTCATCGCAAAGAAGACGAGTCGGCCATTTGCCGTATGCCGAAAACCTACGCGGAGTCTAACCAACCTTGGTGTTAGCTGCATCGCCCCCCTCTCCCTCTCCCCACCTCTCATAGTCATCATCGTCCCTCTCTTCTCCTTCGCTCAAGGGCCCGGCTTGCCTCTTATTAGGTGGTACGGTCGAGCCACCGCTGCCACCCTGCTGATGTTCGACGTCGTCGCCACCCTCGAGCATCTTGTTGATTTTCTCCTTCGCTTCGTCCACCTTCCTCATCGGATCGGGCGAGTAGCTGCGATCGCTGTATCGATCGCGCGATGATGCACGGCGATCCCTAAAGTCCCTCCTATCGCGGAAGTCACGGAAATTTTGTTTGTTGTGGAAGAATCTGCCACCACGGTTACCGCGACCGCCACGGCCGCCACGATTATTAAAGCCACCACCGCGACGATTGCCGAAACGATTGTTGTGCTGATTGTTGTAGAAACGATTCCGGTTTTGGAAATTGTTACCGCCGCCGCGGTGATTCGGATTGTTGAAGCCTTGGAAGCGTGGCTTGTAATACGTGCCGCGATTGTTGTACGGCCGAAATTGTCTCTTGCGGTAGTAACCTCGGTCACCTGACCTACTGCGGCTGCGACTCCTCGTATACGATCTAGTTCGTGATCGTGATCGCGATCTGCTGTACGTACCCGAGGGAGATCTGCTGTACTTTCTCTCATAACTGCCTGATCGTCGATTCGAGTATGATCGTGAACGGCTTCGCCTCGGCGATCGTGATCTTGATGAGCCCGAACTGGATGCGCTGCGAGATCGACTGCGCGATCGTTTCGTTGGACGGTCTCTACTCATACGCTTGCTCACGCCGCCTCTACCGCTTGATTCACGTTTCTTCGGAGTCTGTCGATGTTGACCTCGCTCGGCCTCGCTATCGGAATCTGTTCTCGGCCCTTTGGCTTGATTCTGGTTCTTCGCTGGTGGCGGAGGGCGCGGTGGTTCGGGTGGATGCCCGGCTCCGCTGTTTTGACCAATCGGCTGAAACTTGCCTCCCAAATTGTTGCTAGAGCCGAATTTGGTTGGTGTCGTTTGCGAGATAGACATAACGGGATCTTTGTATGATTGGAATTTGTTCTGCGGTTGCGGCGTAGGATACTTGACAGGCGCTTGTTTTGGTATCGGAGGCTCTTTAGGCAATGGCGGCGGAGGCGTTGGTGCAGGCTGCGGCGGCGGCGCCCTTTTCTCGGCAAGTTCACGTTGCATCTGCTTCCGTATATTTAAAGACTTTTCGAGAGCCGCGCGTTGAATTCTTTCTTCCATTTCGTTATCATCGTCCTCATCACTATCCACAAAAACATTAGATTGCATCTTCTTGTTTTCCGGTGGAACGTCTTGCCATTTTTGCGGAGGAACGTCCTTTTGTCTAAAATTATACATTAATGTTTAAATTTGCAGTCAAGTAAATTTAAAAATTAAAATTCCGATAATATAAGTGAAAATGACTCTGATAATATAGTATATATATAGTATGTTCAATTGAAATATAGATTGAAACTTATATGGAACAATTTAGTTCATGTTTCAGATGAACGTATCTAATACAATATCAAAATAAACACATATAAAGTGCAAATAAGAATCAGGCGCGAATGTACGTCGTAAATAACATACTTATTTTAAACACCAGATAAAAAAAAAGAAAAAGAAAATGTAAATAAACGTTCTTGTTAAGACATAGTATAATTTACCGCCATTTTACTAAAGATGATTTTAAAATAAATCTCGAAATATTCATTGCCTTTTACATGTGTTTATTTTAATACAAGTAAAATTTGAAATATTAAATTTTGTAGATTTATAATAAAGATTCGTTGTATGTGCTTCATATACTCACCTAGCAGCTTGTGCAGCTTTCCATTTTGCATTCAATGCAGCGGTGTCTAACGTAGGCAGCTTCGGTTCTGGATGAATCAACTGGGACTCTTGTTCAAATATGTCTGTTAGTGGCTTTCTCTGTATTTCTATGACAAACAATTATAGCGAGATTTTATTATATTGTTGTATTACTGTACGAACACGTTCGCTATCACTATGTGGTTGGAAAACCGTTCGTCCAGGCTTTGGCATTACGATTCATTTCTGTTACGTAATGTTGAGTTCTCATGAGAATCAATGCGTTACACATATGTGACGCGTGGTAGCAAACGTGTTAATATTTTATATATATATATATATCCCTCTCTCTGCGCAGCTCTTCCTCCCTCCGTGAACTCTCAGCGAGCTTCTCCGCGTTGCTAAGAGGGGAAGGTATGTCATTATACTGTGCTACATACCTAGTAAATATAAAAACACAAGTAGAATACGATATCTGACGACCGCGTGATTTCCGTTTAATTGCGTTAGCTGAGGATATGAAATTAATGTAAAAAAAAGGGGAGATGATTGACATTACAACACAAAGTTAAATTAAATATAGATTGTTAACCGAATAATTAAAAAAAAATAGATATTAAACTCATATTGAGACATTTCTAATAAAGATTCCAACCTTTTTAGCGCCGCACAGTCTTTCTCAACCTTCGCATAATAAGCATTAAGTTTGGACTCTAATTGTTCCAAATCTGGCAAAGATGACTTTTTCAACGCTTCTAAATCTCGTTCAAGTTTATCCTTGTTTTTACGCTTTTTCCGTTCTTCCTTCTTCTTTTTCTTTCGACTCTTCTTATCCTCCTTCTCTTTATCTTTCCCTTTCTTCTCTTTCTTCTTCTTTTTCTTCATTTTTTCGCTCTCAGAATGTTTCTTTTCTTTTTCCCTTTCTCTCTTCCATCTCGCTGTCTCTTCCAAGAATTTTCTCACCTGTTCGCATAAAAAAATGATCTCGTATTATTTTAATTTTGATATTGCACATACTTGAAATATATTGTAATTGAGTAAACCTATAAAGAGTAATGTAAATTATAAAATTATACTTGCCTTATCTTCGTAATCGGAATCGTCCTTGGTCTGCTCAAGAAACTTGCGTACTTTAGTTTCATAGTCATCAACTTTTTCGCGCGTATTTGCAGTATAAGAGGCTGGAGCGATAGTATCATGAGTAGTGGCAGCTGCAGCCGGAGGATTATTATATTGAGCCATACGCTTGCTAAGCGGTGAAAGCGAACTGCGATGATCTTTCTTGTGCTTGCGCTTACGGTTCGGCGAACGGGACGCTGAACGAGAGCTTCCGGATGACGACGAGCTGCTCGAGTCCGAACTTGAAGAACTCGAAGAACCGCTGGACGAAGAACTCGAGCTGGAACTCCATCTCTGTCTCTTTTTTGATCTAGATTTTCGCTCTTTTTTGCGTTTCTTTTTATCTTTCTTGTTCTCTACAACGTCATTTTCGGCTTCGAAGCTCTTAAAGGTATCCAAAGGATTCAGTGATGCTGTAAGAGTCTTAGACTTTATGTACTCGATGGAATTTCGCGCTTCCTCATGATACGGTGCGATCGCCAAGCAATTCTCATACGCCTTTTGAGCGTCTTCGTATTTCTTCTCGTCCTCGTAACTACGACCGAGCGCCACCAACGTTTCCGCCATATACTTACGAGCATTTGCATGTGTTTGATTTAATTTCAAGGCTGTTTCAAAGTCGTCAATCGCTTTCTTGAAGCTTCCACTATTTGCATATCTGTGCAAAACAGAAGATAGTATATTAAACGCATCTATGCATATATCAATATTGTAAATATTAATAAACATATTGTAAATATTAATAGGAAAACTTACAATGCTCCTCGAGCGACTAAGCCTTCAACATTCCGAGGATCAACGGTGAGTGCTTTGTTGAGGCACTGGAAAGCTTCGGAATGACGACCGGCCTTGAAATGATCTATACCCTCAGCAACGCTTCGGAACGCCCATTTGCTTGCTTGCGCTTGTCGTAATTCGGAGGCGTACTCATTCGGTGGAAACCTCTCTCTGCATATCAATAAAAGTAAAAGTAATTAAACATATGAAAATAAAATTTACTCCATATTTATTAATATAATTTATAGTGTAATTTAGTGACATCTTACCTCAATCCAACCATATTTGAATGATTCTCTTGTCCGAGGCCGATCAAGTCGCACAGATATTTTATGTTGTTCGGATTGTTGAAGCCAGTACTATTCTCCAACAGCGTTTCATAAGTCTGGCCTTTGTTGTCCATCGCTTTCCTACACCACAGAGAAAAATATTTGATTATCAAATATTGCAAAAAACGTCGTGACCTTTGTCAAAGAGGAGGAAACCAAAGCTACTTCGTTAACGGTAAAACCAAAGACTTGATAACCATGACAGCCGAGTCCTCATGATCCTGTTGGTAGATAATATCGCCTGTTTGGCAATGCATGTGCAGCTCGGTTTTCTCTCTGACACATCTCAATATATATATATTTTTTATACTCTCATACATATATATTTATATGTGCACATTATCCATTGCAGTCTTCCCACATTCACATAAAATTCCCACATTAAATAGTTTTGTTATTCAATTATTCCTGCACAATGTGATGCTTCTTTACTTCGATCTGCATGTATTATTCAATGAGGTGATACTAATGCCAAAAGTGCTTTAATTTCAATCTCTGATTTCATCCTACACAGATTGTTGCAACTTCTGGTATTAGAATCGTTCAAAATCTACCGTTTCTACCGTTAAGAAGCAGCAGGGGTCCGAACAAGGATGGCAGAAGGTAAAATTCCTTTATTACCAGATATAATCTCATAGTTATAAATTCACATTGGTACACAACCTCAATATTATGTAAACTCGTCTCTCACCTTTCATGTACCATTAAGACGTATATTTCTAGTATTTTGTATCACATTTGTAATCAGATTTTTTTTTCTCAACACAAAAGCACACGGCCTATCATCAATCGATGCTGTGGTTTCGATTTTTCTAAGTTTTTTTTTTTTTTTTTTTTTTTTGGTGCGATAAAATAAATTGCATAGCCCTAGAATAAGTTGGGAGAGCCACGCTTGAATATATATTATCTTCCACGGGTGACCAAAAAAATTGTTTTAGATGTAGTACTTTCGCCTGTTTGCATTTTGTGGTGTCAATTTGTTATCAACATGTGACATCACTTTTTTTTTATTTGTCAATATAAGCTGTAAGTTTAAACATTAAGGCATTATTATACGACAAGGCGCGATTCTTTTGAGGCTTAAACGTAAAAAGGTAAAAAGTTGAGCGATTAAGATTCGAGTTGTTTGGTCTCTGCTTCAAATCTCATGTGACTTTCAGTAGAGATTATATGTCTATTTTATCTTACCTTTAACAAGAAAAATAATTGCACATAAAAATATCTCTTGCTATAATATAAAATAATTTGCAAGAAGATTGTATTAATATATATTTTAAAGAAACACGCAATATAAGCATACATATGGATAT
>NW_021849660.1:249980-257079 GCF_003651465.1 Formica exsecta | reverse complement strand
TATATATTCTCTGGATATCCCGCCAAACAACTCAAACAACTTTAAATCAGTGTTATACCTACCGTCTGTTGCATTCACTCTGACCGCTCGAGGCTCAACGTCTCATACTGGATCAAAAGTCACTATATATTCTCTGGATATCCCGGATAAGAGACCAAACAACTTTAAATCAGTGTTATACCTACCGTCTGTTGCATTCACTCTGACCGCTCGAGGCTCAACGTCTCATACTGGAAATTCAACCTCAAAAGTCATCTGCGCCATAGTCTGGCTGGTGTTTTGAGAGTAACATATCGCAAATGTAGATAGAATATGTGCGGAACAGAGCCATGTCAACCAATATTCAAGGTTTGAATTCATTTGTATCACATTAGAAATTCATCATCATACTGACTATCAACTTTTTACATTACATAGAGTATCTGGCACCTAAATTCATAAAAACGTGTAAGAGGAATCAAATCTAATTTACCTAATTTTGTTAGTATCACAGTGCTTCTGTTAAAATTCGGCTTTGTTTTCCCACCATGCCATATTATTTTTACCTATTTAATCTTAAATTATATATGTAATAAAATTTATATCATGTTATAAAGCAATGTACAATCAAAGAAGAAAGTCAGTGTATCGACCTTGGATCTATTACAATTAGGTAAAAAAATTTTGATTTTGTCTTTCTCGGTGCAAGTGCTCATATGATAATACACAATGAACAAAGTGTGACATCACAAAACGCTTTCATCGTTTATCGTGTAAATAAAATATCTCATAGTAATATAAAAAACCAACTTACAAGAGTTAGTGAAGCATACTATGGATTCAGTAGACTTGCAATTATATCTAGTCGAATTTATTCTATTAACTTACTTATAGGCTTCCGGAAGATCATCGGAATGAATAAGTCCCATAGGTGGGTGCGGCGCTTGCCCTTCCCGAGCAGATATGTTCATAACTGCAACAACACGCTCGGCTTCAACGTTAACTTCACTGACTACGACGCAGACGAGATCATTTGCCATGTAGCCCCTTGTTACACCTTTCTTGTCCACCGCCGGCACAGTGGCCGTATTTAATATCAGTGCCTATTAAACAAAATATACACGAACTTTATCAAAAATATACAAATAAAATAAAAAATTGATATATAAAATTTCTAAAAATAATATTAATAAGAAGTATCATATCGATATATACCTTAACTCCTAATTCAGTAACAACTCTGGGACAGTCACTGCAGTTGCAAAGCACCTTCAGAAGCAGACCTGCGGCGCTTTTACCCATCACTTGCGCGTAAATTACATCCCCAACTACCAAACTCTGCAAATTAAAGAGATAATATCAACTTGAAGAATTGTAAAAAAATTATATATTTGCTTTTTTTATTGATATTTTGAACATTCTATACCTCCAAAAAATTGCGAATGCGCTGAGATTTTTCCATGGTGACAAAAGTATCAAGTGCTGGTACTGTAGCATAAAATTCTGAAAGTACAAATGGACATTATTATGTAATTATTGCCTCGTTTTAGAATGAAGGAAAAGAAAAATATTAAAAAAAATCATTACCTTCATCTCCAAGTTCTTGTTTAATGCAGTCTGTAGATTTCTCCAAGTTTGCTTTATCGTATAGGGCATCAGCTTTTTTAGCAAGGAATTGTTGAAGCTTCAGGCGTTTGCCTCTGTCCCCAAAGCTGCAAGGTATATAGCATTTTATTTAATTAAAAATATTACAATGAGGTGCAACAAATAAATTCCAATATATCTAGATTATCTTCATAGGTGACCAATAATGCATACCTGAGAGTCTTTTGGCGCTGTTGATATATCTCAAAGCTAGGATCCTTGAGATTGAGCATGACCAGCTCATTTTCGTTGCGTTCTCCTTCCCATACTTTCTGCAACTGTTGGCCATGGTAGTTCAACGCTTGCGCCACGAGACGCGCGTCCATAGATTCCATTTCGCTCAACAAAGAGACCAATCTAATCTGTAAGACTGAAAATCGGCGCGTTCGAATTATTCGTCCACTTGTTTATGCTGCTATGAGATTTCCACAAGTATGTCCGTTACATCATTATATAGGTATATCGGCACATTGTTACACAGGTGTAACTATTCATAACCATTTTCTCATGCATAAAAAGAACGTCCTTTAAACATTTATAACATTCCAATGTGTTCAAGGACACGTTGCCGAACCGTCATTTACGGTCCAGAGAAATGAAGAATTCGAAAATCTACACGTCACCGCTTCCGTTTATTTATTATCGCGCGCCTACTCGGAATGTCTGGCGGCATTGCATCGAATTATCAAAGATTGCAGCATTCCGCGCGGCCATCGCGCTATCAGAGACAAAGCAACCACATCGTGCAGAATGAGACCCCCTTGTGCCCGATGAATATTGTCAGCCTGACGTCGTAATGAATTATCTCGTACTAACGCTCATAGGCGAGAAGCGTGCGCTGTATATTGATTTATCGACAACACAAGATGGTCGTTGAGGGTAGGACCCGGAGAACTGCGAAGGGCATCGGCGCCATGACGCTCTCTCTCTCCGCCGCTCGGCTACCACCTTTTTATCCAACGCTCATTTCTCGCCAGCGAGACTGGACCCGGTAATTGCAAGAGTGTTACTTACCGCTCGCTCGGGGTATTACGTTCCGCAATGATCTGGCAATGAAAACTCAGAAAGAATCACGTTGCGCTACGAGACATCCTCGAAAACGAATAAACGCGTGCTCGAGTCACCGTGTATCGTAGTGCGAGTGCGAGTCACGATTGTGACGAAACGGAAACGATAGCGCTCGTGGGACGATCGGGCGGCGCATGCGCATGCGGAACTATTTTATCGAACGCCCGCCAAGCGTCCGACTTCCGACATGACGAAGTACATATAATGGCTGCGTTCTGATATTCACTGCCAGTACTGAAAATCTATAGTGTACGTGACGTAAATTATAGATTTTCAATACTAGGAGTGAATATCGGAACGCAGTCAGTATATACATATAGGTTCTTGTTGAATTGTTTGGAATTTTCTACAGAAGTATGAAACAGGTTTAAGATTAATTAAAATAAAAAATATATGCTTTATATGAGTCAGATTAATTTGAGATTGATTTATGATTTTTATCGGAAACTGATTTGTTGCGTAACGCAATGTTGTAGCGTCATGGCAATTGGGATATAATAAGTCAGGTCAGACCAGTCGACCCAACGGTTGCAATCGACTGGTCGATCAACAATATAATCATTTATATATATATATCAACAATATAATAATTTAATACATAGATAATTTGCTTAATACAATACATATCAAGAAATTTCAATTTATAAATTATTATATAACAGATATATAAAATATTTCTTAAACATATTTTAGAGCATCTTTACCCCCACTCATTAAATAAAGGCAAACGCTCGGTCTACATATACTATGTCTATGCTGCCAGTACTGAAAATCTATAGTGTACGTGACGTAAATTATAGATTTTCAATACTAGGAGTGAATATCGGAACGCAGTCAGTATATACATATAGGTTCTTGTTGAATTGTTTGGAATTTTCTACAGAAGTATGAAACAGGTTTAAGATTAATTAAAATAAAAAATATATGCTTTATATGAGTCAGATTAATTTGAGATTGATTTATGATTTTTATCGGAAACTGATTTGTTGCGTAACGCAATGTTGTAGCGTCATGGCAATTGGGATATAATAAGTCAGGTCAGACCAGTCGACCCAACGGTTGCAATCGACTGGTCGATCAACAATATAATCATTTATATATATATATCAACAATATAATAATTTAATACATAGATAATTTGCTTAATACAATACATATCAAGAAATTTCAATTTATAAATTATTATATAACAGATATATAAAATATTTCTTAAACATATTTTAGATAATCTATGTTTTATGACAGAATTATATTTATAATTTTGTATGTATTCTTCGTGTAATTTAGAAAAATAAAATGTACACACATATACAAAATACATATTAGGACATACATGCACATATATAAAAATACACTGAACATTAAATTATAAATAAATTTCTGTCTTAAATTTTGTTGCAAAATCGTCTAAAGTACACTTAATTGCTTACAATTTTTCTAAAAAAAAAGATGTTGCCTTGTTCTATATTTGAAAGAATTTAACAAATACGCTGAGATAATGCATTCAACAATAATCTAAGTTATCTTATCTAATTGCGCATATTTAAAGAGTAATATCTCTTTAGACTTGAGTATGTATTGTCATCTTATATATAATATCTTTCGATAAAAGATGAGAGTAAATATTTTAATTTTCAAAATACAAAACGATATTGACTGTTACAATAGGAGGTTTCAAACTGTTTATATTTACTATTGGCTATTAAAATTGCAACACTACATATATACATAGTGTTGCAATTTGAATGGCCAGCAATATATAATGATGAACACAATTCCAAATTTATTTCCTCTGGAAACTAATTCCCAAGTATTCATCTTTTCAATATCACATTGACTTCATGAAATATTATTTACATAAAATTTTATACAGCCATGTATATCAAATTTATGATTATCAGCTTATATAAATTATCAATTGCACACTGTATATAAACATTCACATTTCTTTCATTTTATTCTTTCTTTTTTATCTTCTCTTTGCTCTTAACATCTATGTTCCAGTAGTAAAGAAGCTGCATCACTATTATACCATTTGCCAATGTAGAACACATATACATTGTTATCATAGCTGTATCGCCTGTGTCTTGAATAGAAGTAAAAATTCTCGCAAGAGAACCGAAGAAGAGCATAAAACATGTTACCGCCGATAATTGGCCGGTATTTCCATTGGAATAATTTGTGTAGGCTTGTGAAAACTATAATCATATAAAGTCATTGATTAATATTTTCTAAAATTTCAAACATATATAAGTTAAGCGATAACAAGAATAAGACATTTTCTTTTCCAAGAATTACCGTAGTTTTGATATCAAATTACATACCTTACCAATAAGAACAATAGGTATATTCATTGATTGGCATGCCCAGAGAATATGGATAGGTGTTAGTCCACTGTTAGCTGCAAAAACCACTGCTAAATAAGCGGATAGAAACGCAGTTGCTTTTGCTGTATCTCCATTATAATGCATTACTAAAACTGCAATAATCGAAGTCTGACATGCTAAAAATACTGCATCTCCCCAGGCACTAAAATTACAATATTATATAATGTTGAATAAATTTTGAAGCAGAAGTAATGCTCTTTCTGTGTGCATTATTTTGTCGTTAATAAATTACTTATTCACCTAAATGGAAATCCTTTCATAAAACTATAAGACAACGTCGCAGTAATGGCAAATAAATCTAAGAATATACTGAAGACATTAATTCCTTTACCGCTCTTGCTTTTTAGAATTTTCATTATTTGAGGTACCTTTACTAAAAAAGAAAAAAAAAAAAAAAAGATGACGGCACATTTAGATAAGATACATATATGTATAAAACAGCAAAACAGAATTATATAAATATATTATTACATGACTTATAAATAAATTAACTTATAAATAATTTAAGTTAATTTAATATTAAGTTAATATAAATCATATGATAAAATCGCATCTTAAAGTGATTACAAAAAATCATGATTATCAAATTAAATACAAGGCATATATTTTCATAAAGCAATGAAATATATTTATGTTTTGCTAACGTAATGATTGTACTTGCCAAGCAAAGAACCTCCAACAATGGACAATCCTACAAATTTGCTTAACGTCACCTTGAAGCATGCGACTGAAACAATTACAAAATAATCATATCAAGTTTTATCTACATACAACTGTGTTTATTTATAAGGAGAAGATCGCCAATAAATTTTAAATTTATTATACTAAAAACAGAAACAGTATAGCGTTTCAATAATACATCAGTATCTCTTTATAAAAGAACAGAGTTAAAAAAATATGACACATAACATTTAGTTTTTAAGAATAATATTAATTAATTAATCGCAAAAATACGAGAAAAAGAATTTTTATTTGTATCATGAATAAAAATGTTACTTTCATTACTTTTATGATAAAAAGCTGGAACAAAATTTTATTACTATTATCGTGTTCTTGGAGTATACATACCGTGAAGAAAATTGAATTTGTCCCAGTACTCCTTCATACATTCTTGACTAAATAATAATAACGCTGCTTTTTTGAGAAACTGAGCCATATCGCCGGGACATACACTCTACTTGGTATTATCTTGCAGCGTGAATGCGCATGGAATGTAATGAAGAACAATCAGCAACGTCTCGGACTCGGACCGGTTGATAAAGCGCTTGTTAATTCATTATTTATTAAAGGCCATTGCACGTGAAAAAATTTTAGTCGTAATCATAAGCCCATAAGCAAATCGACCAATCACAATCAAGCATTCTAACAAGGTAATAAGAATGTTTGACTGTGATTGGTCGATTTACTTACAGCCTTACGGACTAAAATTTTTTACGTGCGATGACCTTAAATGATCACTGATTCAGATTTCAGATTATGTTTCTGCCAACTCACATCGGTGCGAAGTGATTGCGACACAAGAGTACGTTCAAAGATCCTACCCGTGAGGTACAGTAGCTTTTAATCGACCAATCAGGACAAAAGGAACAAAATTTTTTTGTCCTGATTGGTCAATTGAACGCTACCTTATTCCACGGGTAAGATTTTCGAACGCATCTTAGAGGTATTTAAAAAGTACTATTGTTGGCACAAACTTTGAATTATATGCTCTTCATCAACAATACAAAAACATCAGAAAATAAAAAATACTACTGAAAATATATTAAAACTGACATCTTTTTATGGCTAAAGCAAAATACTGCTGACATAATACTATGTCTTCTTCGTCTTTATTGTAGGAACTTGTGGCATTTCATTTTAGGATAGTGGAAAAATTGCTGCGAATGTGTTAAATTCAAAATTATAATATATAAAAATATTATTCTGAATAATGAGAGCACAAAGATGCAAAAAAAGCAAGCGTGAAAAATAAATAAGAGAATATTATATTTTATTATAGCATTTAATTAAATTTATTACAT
>NW_021849660.1:232735-244483 GCF_003651465.1 Formica exsecta | reverse complement strand
TAATTAAAAAATGTGTGTGTAGTTAATTAAAAAATTATGATTACTAATTTTTTCCCAAAGGTTTTGATGAGCAAAACATTCTTAACACATACATTATTCTATTTTAAAATAATATTAATATAAATATTAATATAATAAAATCCTATTTTAAAATATTATTTTAATATAAAAAACGGTACTACAAGGGATCGCATTATTATTCATCTCTAAAAAAACAAATGAATATTAAATATAATGACAAATTTTTTACGATTTATTATAGATATTAGATAATAGGCCATAGATAAAAAACGTTTTTGTTACCGCTGAAAGTCACATATCCTTGACACTTGCTCCAAATAATAGTTGTAAATATAATCCAAATGAAAAAGCGGACAAACTCGCTGATAGTATCTCGGTGACATAGAATAAGAAAGAGACTAATGTTGAAAAATAAGATTAGGTAATTAAAGATTTATATATATAGAGATGAGTAATATATGACGTACGTAAAAAATTTACAAATAATAAATTCATTCTATTATATCAAATAACATTATTATATTTTATGAGAGAGAATCATGTTTCACAGAATTATATTTCAAAATTATTTATTCATACATACATATACATATGTTTATTCTCTGTGTGTCATCGCACTTCTTGCGATCTTCACTTCTCCAATAGCGTCCGTCAACGACAGCAATATGTCAATCATTTAGATTGTCCAACAAATTTTTGGTGTTTCGTGTTCTATTAATATTTTGTTAAGTTTTTCAAAATCTCAGAGTATCGTTAAAGATCTTGCTTCGCGTGCCTCCTATCTCGCACGCGATCAGTGCCAAATTTGGAAATGAATTCGGCCGATTTCCGAAAATAGACATTATCAGACAACGAGAATCAAACCTCCTTTCGCAATTAACGAAAATACCAAGCCGAACGAACGGCCGATTCATCACGCCGCCACCTGCCGCGACTTCTCCACGCAACCGGAGATGCAGCCGTGTAAGTGAGTCAGAATGCATGCAAAGCCGAGGAGAGAGGAGCGTGATCCAATTAACCATGCGATTGCTTTGACTTCCTTACCTATATTCCGACCGGGGGGTTGCGCGGGAATTGTGCCGCGGGGGTGTGCCTGGTACGCTGTTCGTAAGCTACCTTTCAACCATCACTTGCACAACTCACGTGTCCAGGAACGTTTCATCCGCTTTTATTGCCCAGGTTAACGCGACCATTAAGTTTAGTACTTGTTTGTCATATATATGTCAATTTCCCAACAATTAGGAGATACTCGAAAGCGTATCTTATACACAATCACAATTGTTTTCAACACTTCCGTCAAAATTTTCCTTCAAACAACGATTAATTTTTTTAACTTTATATAACTATAGTCCTACAATAAAAACAATTGACATAAATTTTAATTTTATAAAAATTTTGTTTATTATACGACGAAGATACATCGAGTTTTCTGTGAAAACTCAACCTTTTCTCGATTGGTCTCAAATGATTGGCTTTTTAATAGCTCATTGTCAGGGGAAGAGAACGAGGGATTTCATGAAATGATTTTCGCGGTGAGATATCAATGTGATCCAATAGCTTTTAACAAGGGCGCCTTAAAACATCCCTGCGGCGCGCGCCTGCGAAATATCAGATTCTACCATCTGACTCGCGTGTGTCCTCGTCGTCATCGTTCAGTCTTGCCTCCACTTCCATCCGTATATCATCTTCGCTCAGTTCTCTTCATCGTGTGATTATGCTCTATTTATTTTTCCGCTTGATTCTTTCAAAATAACAATCTTTAATTAGTCTCGAGCGAATACTTCTTGATATACCTGCAAGAGATGTACTCATCATTGGAAAAGTATCGAGGATTCAACAGGTATCAGAAGTGTCGCAGTGGGTTTCGTCACGACTTATTGGATTGTATTGAAAATTAAGCATGCGCTTTTCATATTTACATTAAGTTCTGTTTTCGAGAATTTTACAGTTTATATGGAATATTTTAAAGATATATTTTTAATAATATAGATTTTGTTATCCCCAAATCAATCTAAATAAATTGTAAGTATAAATATATTTACGCGCAAAAGCAGTTTCAGATTAAAATAACGATAATAGCTTCCTTTACACACCTTTTGTTGAAATCTGTGGAGCGATGAAGAATTCGTAAGAATCAGTGATACGCGGGAAAGCTTTGCGGTTCTCAGATCCGTTACATGAATGCCAACAATGGGTCTTCTTCAAATCTGGAAAATTCAAGCGAGAACAAAAAGAATACGAAAGAAATTATCAAAAACGAAGATGAAAATTCCGAAGAGAAAGTAGTGATAAACACGGATGCAACAAATTGTGATATTAAAACTCTGGAAGGTTGAAAAAATTTATTAAAATTATTTTTGAAAATATAAATAAATCAAGTAAATGTAATTTTAAATAACTTTCTTTATAGAAGAGCCAGATTGTTCAGATAATAAAATCGAATCATCTTTAGAACTGCCTTTAGAACCGACCCTTCACGAACGATTTTTGCGTATCAAGCAAATCGTGAAGGACGCTATAACTGCCCATCATACTTTTATGATTTATGGCAAGTCACGGGTCATTCGCGATTGCATGCTGAAAAGAGGATGGAGCGAGAAATTTTATCGCAAAAACAACGGCGGTATAATAAATCATTCTGCAACACCCCGCAACTTCTAATAGACTTCTTTATTTTAATAAAAAAATTGAACACTTATACTTTATAATCTGTATTTTATATTTTTAAAAATAATAATCGTTTCAGCTGATCAGCATTTTAGCGTCGAATGCAGTCCGGCAGTTTTACTGGCTGGAATCAGCGATTTGAAGGATGAACAAAACGAACGTTTATTGATATCAAGAATGCTTACCAATCATACTGTCAATTTCCTCTGGAATACGGGGTCCGACTGGCCCGGATGGCCCGCGCAAGATAACAAAACTACTGTGTTCAATCGATATTGTCGAGCTGGTTTTACGTCCAAGGTATCATTAGCATATCATAATTGCTATGAGATTTTTAAATTCTATTTATAGACATCATAATCTAGAATTTACGATTCAAATATAATGCGGAATAATCATTTTCTTAATTTTAGTAAAAAAATTAATTGCAAAAAATTTGTTTTGTAAAAAATTGGCGACCTTAATTCACACACAACACACACAATACAGACGTTTGAAAAATGTTTGCAAAGTATAGAAGTGTTTAAATAAAGGATATAGCATGTTGTTTTCGAGAATAAACACTTTTGACGAGCGTGCTGACGAATCGTTAGGGAAAAGTTGCATGTACTTCTTCGAAAATCAATTATTCAGGTGGGCTTGTGTTCAAGCGTCAGACAAATGCACTGGTATTACGAAGCTGGAGTGGCTAACACTTTATTTCCACGTTGCTACAACATATGTCAGAGCGACCAGATGCACGCCTTCGTCGAGGACTTTCGGTGAGTGTTAGTCAATTGTCTATTAGATATATAATTATTCAATTAATATATTGGCTAATAATAAAAATTTATAAATTATATTTTGTTAGACTCACAAGTTGCTTGAGTCTTTTGAAATGGTTAGTAGACAAAGTCAACGCCGAGGGCGAAGACATCGTATGTTCACCAACTGGTACGATACCTCTCAAAGCTCTCGATTTTGCAATCAAAAGATGCAATGATTATATTAGTACCCAATCGCACGTAGACATCGATCAAGAGGGTGAGAGAGTCTGGTCTCATCAGTGGGACCAATTTATTAGCTGGTATTACCAGATCATTCATGGTCAAGCTGTCTTCATTCGCACCAATGTACTCTTTAACGTGAGATATCTGTCGGCAAACAATAATTTCTTTATTGTTTATATTCACTTTACTTATTATTTATCATTCAAAAGATTATATTATATCTGCAGAAATATGTTCTGGCTTCAAAGCACACATTAAAAAAGATGAAACAATACTGGCCGCAGATAGATATGGATGGCGTAATGAACATGTGGATCCTGAAACCTGGGAACAAGAGCCGAGGACGCGGTATTGTTCTAATAAACAAATTGGAGGATGTGATGGCGAAAGTAAATCAAACAGGCAAACCAGACACACGATACGTTGTGCAAAAGTACATCGGTAATAAAACTTTCAGATTAATAATTAGAAAGAAATAGCCGATTATTCTCAGGCATTTATTTTAAATACAATTCTATTAAAAACAATTTGATTATTTCTCTGCTAGAACGGCCATTATTGATTCACAATACAAAATTCGACATAAGACAATGGTTCATCGTGACATGCGCTCAACCTTTAACTCTCTGGATGTACAGGTATATAAATATATCAAGGATTTTTAGATAAGTCACGACATTTTGCAACATCTGGCTCACGCCAGAACAATTAGCGGGCACAATAGCCATTTGACTGTAAGAAATAAATGATAGAGCTCCGGAACTAGGGTAATAATCAATTTATGCCTCGCTGACATTAAAACAGTCCTGTTTCCCTGGTAGTTAATTTTGCGGATATAAATATCCGCAGACAGTGCACATATAAAATGCATTATCCGCTATTCTCTCATTTCTCTATTTAATTGCCGCTAGCGCAAGGTTCGTCATTTTACTGCTTATTTACAGAGAGAGTTATCTCCGCTTTTGCTCGCAAAAGTTCAGTTTGGATGACTTTCACGAGTCGATCCATCTGTGCAATCACGCGATTCAATGCAAATACAATAACTGCGGCGACAGGGACCCCGCTCTACCTACGGACAATATGTGGGACGCCACGACATTCAAGGAATTTCTCAAGTACGATTTACGTCATACGAAGAACTATACTCGCGTACTCTTCTAAAATTCTCACTTTTTCTTATTGTAAATGTTCTCTATATCCGTCTTCAATAAAAAAAATAATATGCAAGAAAAATTCTTGTGAATGTATGATTGGAATAATAATTCTTAGAGTTCTCATAAAAATTCTGCAGATCTCAAGGTCACGGTGATGTATGGGATAAGCTAATCTATCCTGGAATGAAACAAGGTTTGGTGGGCTCGTTATTGGCTAGTCAAGAAGCTATGGACCGACGGAAAAATAGTTTCGAACTTTATGGCGCCGATTTTATGATCATGGAGGATTTTTCTGTATGGCTAATCGAGATCAACAGTCATCCGGACATGAGCTATTCCACCAGTGTCACTACGCGATTATGTCGACAAGTGATGGAAGACACCATTAAAGGTGAATGATGACTTAATTAAAAAATCGCTTTTTTCTAAATTATTACACAGATAATTATAGCAACAATCACATTTTTTCGGCAGTCGTGGTAGACTTTCGAGAAGATAAAAATGCGAATACCGGAGAATGCCGAGCTGCCAGCCGTATTTGGGAGCCGCTTTGTCACTTCAGGGTACCCGTCTCACCACTTACGAAAAGAAATTGAGTTTGAATCAGGATTCCAAAGCCAGCTTAATCGCGAGGTCTCCGATGGTGAGCTTATAAAGATAACAAATACTTTAATGTTGTAAATTTTGATAGCATTTTATTCACGTTCTTAGACGAAAAAGAAGACGGTAGTACACAACAACATCGGGCCCGTAATCGTCGATCTTATTGAGGAACTACAGATCCAGCTTGATCAAGAATTGTACTCTTCTTATAACACGGACTCGTCCAAATCGAGACTGGCACTTCCGGCGACAGCGCCTACGAAGCCTTCAATTTCTAATGAGAAAGCGGAAATTCTCATAAAGAGTACTTCGGCAAACATAAAATCTATCAATAAGATAAAGTCACCAACTTTGTCCAGAACTAACATTCAGGTAATAAAAACTCAATTATAAAAAGCAACATCGAAATAAAAATTATTACTTGACACTTTCGTTATGTTCCACGGAATAATCAGATTAAACCTTTGAGAAACGGAAAAAGTTCTCCGCATAAACCGGTACGAAAGTCACGCACATTCGCCGATCCTGCAAGCAACAAATTAGATACGTCTCCGACGAGACCAACGTTGATATCAAAAATCATGGCTCTTCAGGAGCAATCAGCAAACATGATGCCTAAATCTGAAAAACCATCGAGAAAAAATGAGGAAAAGGTTTGCGTTTCATATATACAAATTTCGTATCTTTCGATGTGCTTAGAAATTTTTATGTTTTATTTTTCGTTTTCTTTATTAGATCATCAAAACTGCGATGCGAGACGCCGTAAAAAAGTACAAAAGAAACGTGACGATTTCGCCACAAATACCGCCACTGCCGACCTTACTTACGCCAACAACGAAAGTCATCTCCGCGTCAACGATTAAGAGTAAGACCCGCAGCTTTCCGAAGAAACGAATGCATCATAAAAAAAATAAAGTTCTAGAGGATATCACCGACATGTACGCTATCGGTTTAAGTTTGACCAAATAATCGAAAAGTCTATCAATCCATCTGTTATTCGTTATCTTCCTCTTTACTGTTGATTAATTCTCAAATTCTATCTACACAAGTGATATATGTATACAATCAATAAATGTTACCATTATACTACTAGCAATTATTTTACTCTCACCATCGTAAAATGTTTTATTATATGAGATATCGAAAAATATCGAAACAAAATAAAAATTCTTCGAATAATGAAAATAAAAATTTAAGACGATTTTGAGAAATTCTTTCTCTCATAATTCAAATTTTAATTTATATTGTTTTAAATTTCTTGTATAAAGATACCTTGAAATGTCGCGACAAACAAATACAAATTTTTCCAATGTTAGTGCAACTGATAGCAGAAATAATAACTCTACACAAATAAAAGATCAAGATATAAGAACTGTCGAAGAGATTATTCAAAAAATGAATGAAAACGATGATGAAGTTTTATCAAAAACGCTTTCAACTTTTCCCTCAAAAAATCAATTGGGATATTCGGGTGCTAAGCATCCTCAATTAGACAAATATAAAGAACATCAGAAATTGTCTGTCACAAACTCAAGATATCAGACTGATGAGATTCAGAAGCCAATCTTTCAAAATCCTGCAGTAGAGAAATACTTGAATGAATCAATGAAAAAAACATTAAAGAGATACAAAAATTAATAACAAATAAAAAGATTTAAATAAAATACAAGAATAACAGGCTTGCATTAATTTGGGAATATAAAATGTATTTTCGAAGATATTTATTATAGCTAAAGATTCACGCCATAAAACATGAATGTAGGTTATCGAGTCACGCGATAATCGATAAAAGTAAAACGAAAGCAGTAAGTAAATTGTCGCTTTCACAGCAAATTGTCAAATTTGAAGATCAAATATTTTAAAAAATTATTTAAATAAAAAATATAAAAAAACTTTAAATTTGCATGCAACATGCACTGCGACAACAACAACAATTCTATAATTTGTGCAGATAATCAATCTAACAATAAATGGCAAATAACTTTAACGTCAAAAAATTGCACAATTAGAAAACAGCTCGAAGGTTGGCAGGTTTGCATCAAAAGATTCTATGGATGCAAATTCCTGATTTATTTTACCGTCAGCATTTTTTAATTTTATAAAATTGCAGATCTATCCAAGGAGCGCAAGCAATGGAGAAAAAAATTTACAATTACTTCTAACAGTCCCAAAATTAAACATTAATTCGCAATGTGCGGACGAGGGGATAAAAACTGTGGATGCTGAGATTTGTTGCAATCGCGAGAATCTAGAAGAATTATTAGAAACGGAAGATAGAGAAAACGATCAGGAAAATGGGAATATAATATTGACAGAATATTTAAAGTTAATAACAAACGACGAAACAAAGATAAATTTTCTATTAAAGATCTTGACGAGAGCCATAACTGAGCATAAATATTACATAATCTGCGGTACGTTTCCGGTTCTGAGAAAACCATTGGCAGATAGAGGCTGGCTCGAAAAAAAAGCAATTAAAAAAATGATTTCTATGATTCCCGAAATATATGAAGGTTGTATTTTAAATACTTTGTTAACGTTCGAAGTAAATTAATTTGAATGTTTACAGATGGCTTAGAACAAATCAAAAAATTGCTTCAATCTCCTGCTAATTTTATATGGTATACGAATAAGAAACCTAATATAAGAACAGACGACAAGACCATTGTGAATAAATTTGCCGGCAGTTACTTTACGTCAAAGGTAATTTAATTCAAAAACATACTACGTAGTGTGGAATTCATAATTTCTAATTAATGAAATATTTAGATTGACATGTGTAACAATCTGGAAAATGCCTATTGGTTTTACGAAACCGGCGTATCAAATATACAGTTTCCACGATGCTACAACATGTATCAAGTATAAATGTCGCACGTATGAAAATTATACAATATTAAAAAATATATATAAATTATATTAATACATATTAAATTATTTCTGATAGTCAGCACAAATGAACGAGTTTATACAAGATTATTACATTACTGCGTGTTTTGGAATTTTAAAGTGGTTTTTGTTACTCACCAATTTGGTAGGAGCAAAGAACACCTGGTCCCTGCATGGAACAATCCCCATAGATGCAATTTTGTTCGCCTTGGAACGCTGTATAGAATATATAAGGTTGCAAACAATATTATTCGTATTATACAAATGTATTATGCTTTGTACGAAACTCGTTTCCAGCGTCCAAACACACGAGGACATAGACCGTAAGAATTGTGAGGATGTTCCTCCATCCGCATGGTATCAATTTCTAGATTGGTACTACAAAATAATATACGAACGTGTTTTATTGAAAGAAAGTGATAAAGTTGATGTAAACGTGTGTATAAATATATTGTAATATTTTCTCATAATATATAATATGTATAAATCTTGAGAAGAAAAAAATGTGATTAAAGAATTTTGGAATTTATAGGAACTCGTAACATCTGTACGCAATGTATTGAAAACAATGATAAAATATCGATCGCAAAGTAGGATCGACGGTATACGCAATATTTGGATTTTGAAACCGGGCGACGACAGTTTGGGACGCGGAATTGTTTTAAAAAGTTCTATGGTCGATATCCTCGCCAAAGTAAATCAAGCAGCAAAGGAAAATATTAAATATGTTGTACAGAAATATATAGGTATCATTTAAAAAGATAATTCATATTTAACATAATAATATAAAACATACAATGAAAAAATGCAATGTTCTAAAAAAAATGTCATATTCTGATTATAATTTTTATAGAGCGACCACTGCTTGTCCATAGAACAAAAGTAGATATTAGACAGTGGTTCCTGATAACAAGTACACAACCTCTTATCGTATGGATCTTCAAGTATTTCGCATTCTATTACCTTTGTAACGCATACTTTTAGAGCTTCTAATAATTTAGATTATTTAATCAGGGATATCTTAATACGATTCGCGTCGAGAGATTTCACTCTTAGCGATTTTCACGAATCCATTCACTTGTGTAATACAACCGTGCAGCTAAAGTATCGAAAGTTACCGAGATGCAACTCCGATTTACCCAAAGAACTTCACTGGAATCTTCAAGATTTCAAAAATTATCTCCAGTATTTCTCCAGATTTCCAAAAGTTATCTCCTTTCTTGCAAGTCATTAAAAATTGCATAATTGATTAATTAAATTGCTGATTTAGATCGCGCGATCAAGAAATGGCTTGGGAAAAAATTATTAGACCTGGAATAAAGCAAAATCTGATAGGAGCACTTCTGGCATCTCAAGATAACATGGTAAACCGTAAAAACAGCTTTCAATTGTATGGAGCTGATTTCGTAGTGGCAGATGATTTTTCGGTATGGCTGTTAGAAATAAATACAAATCCACGATTGCATCCGCCAAGCAGTGAAGTCACCGCGAAACTCTATCCGGAAGTCATAGAGGACGCGATAAAAGGTAAGTTATTTGAAAAATAGAAGAATACGTCAATGTAAATATAAAGGTATATAAAAATATTATATAAAATCATACTATTATAATCTTTAGTGGTCTTAGATCTTCGTAAAAATAAAAAAGCACCTTGCGGAAGATTCGAATGTATTTACAAGCAACGTAATCCGTTTTATGGCGTCAATGTCTTGGGGCAAGGTACGAGTCTTGGCATTCGTGGTAAAGGTTTATTTATGACGCCGAAATTGCCGCGAGATCTCTGACTCTAACACAACCGTAACATTGCCGAAATACGCTTCTCCGAAAACCTATTTCGCACAGAACTGTTTTAGTTCCAATCATAATCCGTCCAATCCTAATGCAAGCAATTTCGTATTAGCATATAAACAATGCGTCATGGATTGCTAGGTAAACGTATTGAAAAAGCACATTGGTATTCTCTTTTTTCGTTACATGACGCGCGATTAACAGAATAATAGCAAGTAATTTATTACAAACATGTTTATTTTACAAGTAACAGTACGCGGTAGGTATACAATCCTATATGGATAAATATTTTTTTTTTCGCAGAACAATGAATATACATTACTATGATGTAAGGCTATGTCATATCCATATATTATTCACGTACACAATCACTTAATTTTACATCGCTATTATTCTTTTAATTTGTCTTTTTATTGTAAAATCATCATTTCATTCTCATTTTGCAGAATAAATACATTTTTGTCAGATTCTAAAAATGTGGATGTGTATAATCATAATTGTAAAATAGTTGCTTGATTATATCACACTGCTGTGAAAATTGTTTATGTTATTATATTTCAGATATTCAGATTCATATGTTATTATGTTCATAAAATAGATAACTGTTGAAAAAAATGAAAATTATAATGGCGATTATTATTCACGATGTCTTGCGTAAAAAATTACATTTAATTTAACAATATGAACAATTAATTCACTATTTTTGCAATGCACATGATTTAATTCGTTTCACTGAAATAAAATATTGCATTTCTGTATATTAAGATGATAATAGAGGATTTATAATGTACAAATTACATATGTATAAATCATATAGAACACATTTAAATAGGCTACAATACACTTACATCAGATAGAACGCGACACAACTGTTTAAAAAAATATTTCAAAATATGATATATAAAGCTAAAATCTTTTTTCAAAGGTATATTTTAGTTAAAGATATTATGTGTTTTTTACCATTATATATACTTTTACATGATTAAAAACTTGTTTTGTTGTGTTCATACTGATGTTAGCGTACTCTCGCATAATGTGAAATCCCATTTGTATCTGTGTTGAAACCTCACAAGATGAGAATTATTTAATTCTGATCATCCATCAACATCACAATCAAATAAAATACAATCTTGCCTGATTTCAACAACTATTTTGAATACATTAGGGTGAACTTTGGATCTTACGTTACTGCATTCGTCTACAATGTACTTATGTAGGTGCGGTCTGTAACGACTGTTCCCGCGAACCAAATACAAAAACTGACAAGATTTTGTGTACATATCACATCAAACTGTATGAAACAACACACACTCACGTAACCGATTTTAGGGTGAAGGATAATTTAGGCCTCGAATTATTTTTGCCTAAGATCCTCTTCTGTTCCTCCTTAACGCGTTTTTCATGCTCCTTTCTCATTTTTTGCCTTTCTTCTTCCATTAAACGCTGTTCTTCGACCATAGCCAATCTTTCTTCAGCCTAATGTTAAGATTGAGTTAAATATGCATTTAATTGCATATTTTACTTCTTTTTGTAAAATGTATTAATGTCGATAACTCACCAATTTCTTCTGAGCCTCTTCTATCTTTCTGTTGTTCTCCTCCATAATCCTCTCTAGTTCCTCACGCTTCTTCCGCTCT
>NW_021849660.1:227243-232642 GCF_003651465.1 Formica exsecta | reverse complement strand
CGCTCTTCCTCCTACAATGACAATAAAATAGGTTTACACAAAGCAATGATATTGTCGATCACCATCTGTTGTTACATCGCTCGTTTTCGAAATCATAGTGCTGCTATGTCAACAACCTAGTGTTACACATCCTAAGAACCTTTATAAGGGAAAGTTCGGGATATATAAAATTTTTAAGCCAGATTTCAAAGAGGATGGCTTATGAAAAATAGAGAATGATAGAGGATATATGCATATACAATTCCTTCTTTTGTATTAAATGCATTCCTCTTAGATCTCAGCAAACTCTGTTTTTTCTCAGACTGCCTAAATAAGAATATGATGATTTAAACAAATGTCACATTTGAATGAAAAAAAAAATAAAAATAAAAATAAATTTCTCATAACTTTATACGAGAATCCAATGTGCATGCAAAGAATATACACAAAACTTTCTTTCCATAAACTCGATATAAGAGTGCATGATAAGAACTAAATAAGAGATGTTATTTGTAATATATTATGTTTGTAGATAAATTTTTTAAATGAGGTCTGTAGATGATATAACGCAAAAATTAATACCCTAAAGTACATTTATGAATGGTTGTTGCCATCCGCCCGACCTGTCGATGAATATTCGTCGTGTCCTATGGCAATAGTATTTAGCGAATCTATAAAATGAGCCCTAATATGGTCTTTCTGGTACAAAGTGTTGAAACAAAGAACAATGATAATAATATTGGTATAAAATGAATTATGAATATATAAATTGGATAATACCTGAATGAAGCTCACGCCAGCACGTAGGGGATGCCTTCTTCATCGACAATCACTCAGCAGTGAGTAAAAAACCGGCATCTTCTGTTGGTAGTCAGTAAGGAAGATGACCTATATATCGCTAGGTCGTGCTTTGTCGCTATGGGATTCTAATTCTCTGCCCCCTTAAAGTCTCTAACTTTTCCCTTTCTAATAAACTTTCTCCCAAATTTGTAGAGATAATCAACGCAAACTCAATGTGCAAAAATGAGAGTAAAACTTCTAATAAACTTGTAATTAAGATTATTGTCCAATCGACAAAGAAGATAATGTTCCAAGAGGGTATAAAAGTAAATAATTGTGCATAGATACAAAAAATATAATAGTAAATACAATCCTAATTAATGAAATAAAATGAAAAACGATATCTGATTTTTGATTCGTTAGATCGCGCAAATTAAATAACAGGATTCTTTATCATAATAATTAATACATGTTTATATATGTAACAATTGTTGGGCAAGCTTAAAACTTAAAATTGAAGAATGAAATAATACCGTAAGAATTATTTATCATTGCGTCTCAATTCTCTCCTGAATTTAAAACGTAATATTTATATATGTACGTGTTCGAGAAAAAGAGAAAATTTATATTAAATTATTAAAAATATATATATTTTCTCGCGCACGCGCGTGAACTGTTATATAGCGGTATAAGTAAATCATGTTGTACATATAAAAGAAAGATATCCTTACGTATTTCTATAAAAATATCTATATATTATCTAATCATATAAAAGTAAGAAAGTCTAACAAAATTTTATTTATAGCTGATAGTAAGCTATTCTCCCTCTATCATCTGTAGTATCATCTGTAGTATCCTCTGAACGTATATACATTTTATGTGATATCAGTATAATATTGTCACTATGCTGATTCAATTGACAGTAACAACTCTTTTCAGGGAAGAATATTATTGTTTTATAATTTCATATAAAAATAACTTTATTTCAGATTCAAGAATAATAAACTTCTCTTGATCGATAAATTACAAAGTTTGGAATTGTTACTTTTATTTAAATAAATAATACTTCTTCTTTTCTACTTTTTCTTAAAGATTGCATAATGCGATAAAGTGGATATTTGTGGACATTTTTTAAAATTAGATTGATAGTATATAAGAAGATTGATAAGCAGATTTGCCAACATGCACAACAATTACAGAAATTGTGAATGTAGACTGTGATTCAAACGAATCAGAGCAGTCTAAACACATTTTCTAGAATTGCTGACACAAACGTCAATCCATATATTGTGTGATGAAAAAGGTTATAATGTTGTACAGATATATAAATATATGTACATGGTAGAAATAATTTGATCATAAATAATCGATACATGCGCCTATAATAGCAAAGAATCTTTCATAATAGTATCAAATATAGCTTCTCAGTAACGCGACCTCCGTGGATGCTGAGAAGTCGAAGCAGTGTGGTTTTCTCGTTTAATTTCTTACAGTATAATCGCGAACCACAATGCTTCAAGCCCAAACGCTGTGATCGTAAAATGTAGGATTATAATAGAACTGGTTTGTAAATTCAATCATATGATTTCTCTAATAGAAATAATACAATTTGTAAATCCTATAGTTTCACGATATCAAGATCAAAATATGAAAGATTTACAAATTGTATTTAGCACAGTTTAACAATTAATAGCAAAGCCTTAATACAAATATATCTTTTGGATGTTTTCTATTCTCATTTATTACAGATTTCATATTCTGTAAATGTTGCGATACATTGTGACAACCATTTAAAATTTATATGTCTCTCAGCTATAGATAATATTAACTAACATTTTTCACGAAAATACATTCTATACATGTTCCGACTTTTGGGAATAATTGCATTAAAAGACTGCTAGATTTATTTTTTGCTGATCATAACAGCGCTTGGGCTATCACTGACCAATATTTCTATTGATAGATCTTACCTCTCTTCGTTTCTCCTCCTCACGTAGTTTTGCTTGCCTCCATTCCATCTCCTCCATCACTTGACGCTCCATAGCCCTCTTTGCTTCTTCCACCCGCCTTTGCACCTCTGCTTCAATTTCTTCTTTACGTTTCTCAAGCTCCTCTTCTACCCTTTTTTGTACAAGTTCTTCAATACGTTTGGCTGCTTCCTCCTCTACCATTTTTTGTTCCACCTCGCGCTGACGTCTGTAGACAAATAAGCAGCAATCTTCTTCCAGAGCACCGTATCAGAAATTTTTTTTTTTTATAGAAGTGAAGTTAACAACATGCTAAATCTTCATTAAATGTCAAGTGCCATAAATTTTGAAGTTTATCGATATAATTATTTGAATCAAATTAAAATTTGCTATATGTGACAGTACTAAAAATGTTATTGGTCCTTGCATATGACGCGTCAAGCATGTTTTTAGCAAAAAGTGAGAATTGATGAGCTTTAAATATATAAACCACCACCATGAAATAATTACACATTCTTACCCAGCTGTGCTCGTAGTGAAGATTTTGTTCATTAATTCTTTCTTTTTCCTGACAACACAATTATAAAAAATAACGTATAACAAAAATTTTGGATATAAAATAATTGTAAAATAATGTTCCACTCTTGATATTAAACAAAATATAAAAGAATAGGGTTGGTAAATGATCTAATATTTTCCAACTCTAGTGTGTGATCTATCAAGAGGAACATTATCAACATACTTAATTACTACTGTTTACCTTTGTCCACCATGAAATAATTACACATTCTTACCCAGCTGTGCTCGTAGTGAAGATTTTGTTCATTAATTCTTTCTTTTTCCTGACAACACAATTATAAAAAATAACGTATAACAAAAATTTTGGATATAAAATAATTGTAAAATAATGTTCCACTCTTGATATTAAACAAAATATAAAAGAATAGGGTTGGTAAATGATCTATTTTCCAACCCTAGTGTGTGATCTATCAAGAGGAACATTATCAACATACTTAATTACTACTGTTTACCTTTGTCGCTCCATTTCTGCCAGTCTTTCCACTTCATCCATTTTTCGATCCCTATCTCTGTACGAGCGTTTTTTGTGACTGACGATGTGCACATCGTCTGATACTTCTGAACCACTGCTGGATGATGCGGAATGGGATCGTTTTCTAAAACAGCACCCAATTATAACTATAGTGTTATTTTTAATGCATGTACATAGTCTGTTGAAATATTTATTTACATATAAGTTCGAAAATTTACAATAATAAGATACATAATGATTCAAGAATATCTATGTGTACAGTTTTTATCACCAAACATAACATGCTAAAAATGAGTTCAAAGCGTGACAAAATGGCCGAAAAAATTGTTCTTAATTTCAAATTTCTCGTGAAATGCTGGAGAATCAGATGCATCGATGGGATGTCAAACGCAATGCAACGCACCTGGACTTGGAACTACGTTCTTTCGGTTTGTCTGAATATTTGTTGTTGGAGTGCTTCTCACGCGATTTGGATCGCTTGCGAGAATGCTTGCTCTTGTGACGCCGTCTGCTCGGTGATTTCGTTCTAGAACGGGATCGGCCCATCTTCTCGAGATCGATCGTTGTTTCCGTGAGTTCAGTTCAGTTCAGCGAAGCACAAAGAGCTACTGTTTTAAAAAGTTTACTCGATATTTTACTACGACGCGATAAATATCCACTCAATTCTTACACTATATGTACCCAGGAACCTCCTATATCGTTGAATCACAAATGACATAAAAAAATAGACAGCAGACAGCTACTCCCGTATTTCGCTTGAGAATGTTTCAAGCGCCACCTGGGCGAATATACATGAACTAATATTCAATATGGCCATTTTCTAATCGAATATGAAGAAGTAAAGATTTCTTTCTTCTGATTGGACAATCGAATGCTGTTCTATACGATAGATAGATTTTCGAACGCAGTCCAATACGTGTTTAAATTAGTACAGCAGCAATCTTATAACGTATATGAATTTGGAAAGTGGATGCTTGTGTCGACAGGATCAATGGAAGGTACTGTATTTATTTAATATTTTATTTCTATATTGCAAATATTAAAGCTTTTTTTCGGCAAAAAGCTTTTTTCTTCTCTATTGTTATAATTATTTTAAAAAGTTTTGTAGTAAGAATAAGCGATATTCTATGTAATTTATGCAAATGAAAATGCTTTAATTTGATGAAATATTTATATTATACGAATATCATTAACAACAACACAAAGTTTGTTAAAAAATGTATAATGCCAAGTTTATGCAAAAGAAAATTACACAAGATATAATAAAGTACTGAAATATATAAAAAATTAATCAAAATCTTAAAATCCTTTATAAACCGCGAAACGCCAAGAATCAATTGTGGCAACGTTAATAAGCATAAAAATTTATATTAACGATTTTGAAATTAAATTATGTTAATTATTTGTACAAAGTTTAATTGTTAAATTGTATAAGAGAATATAGTAAATACTAAATTACGATATATCAAAATCAATTAACAAATTAAATATTGTTTGTAAATAATTGCAAGGTTTCGCGAATCACATATAGTCGTGCCAACGGCATAATAATCAGTTAGTAACTTTCGCTAACGCATTCAAAAATTTAGTAACGACAATAATATGGCGGTATCTGCCTACAC
>NW_021849660.1:226728-227008 GCF_003651465.1 Formica exsecta | reverse complement strand
ACGTGCACATCGTCGCCTTCGGTCGCGACTTTTTATATTTCCCTTCGACATTTATTCGATACTTAAATATTAAATTGTACGAGAGAACGCAGTAAGTACTAAAATTCTACAAGAAAATATCAAAATATTGTTTGTAAATAATTGCAAGGTTTCGCAAATCACACATAGTCGTGCCAACGGCACATAATAATCAGTTGGTAACTTTTGCTAATGCATTCAAAAATTTAGTAACGACAATAATATGGCGGTGTCTGCCTAAACGACGTGCACAACGTCGCCT
>NW_021849660.1:209987-226648 GCF_003651465.1 Formica exsecta | reverse complement strand
CACGACGTGCACATCGTCGCCTTCGGTCGCGACTTTTTATATTTCTTTTCGACATTTATTCGACATTTAAACATTAAATTGTACGAGAGAATGCAGTAAGTACTAAAATTCTACAAGAAAAAGTCAATCAATTAACATATTAAAATTCTTTGCAAAGCAAAAGACGTCGAGAATCGATCGCGGCAACAGTCATTAGCATAAACTTTTGTCAATTCTATTCTCTGTTTACATTGCAGGCGGGGTAATTATTTGAAAGAAGAGACTACATCGTTTCTCGGGAATTAATTATGTCACGGTGTCGGGAATTGCGCAAGTATGAAAATTCGTTATTCGGAAATTAATTTTGTCACGGTCGGAAATTGCGCTAATATGAAAATTTACATAACTGAAGCGATCTGAAGTGGTAAGCGCGTCGCTAGCACGATCGGGAATCGCGCGCGCATTACATATATTCGGCCGGTCCGTTTCCGGTGTGTTCCGCCGGTTCGGGGAGCGCGCGCGGCAGCACCGCCGCCGCCGCCGACCCGGCGTGTCACGCCACCGTCGTCGCCACCAGCTGTGCCGTGTGCCGTGTCGGTCGCGCCATTCCGGTCCGTTCCGCTGGCGACTGCTACAGAAAGCAACATGGCGCCCGTCTGTTTGCGGATACCTCTGCGACGGATATAAATACGCGAAAAGAGAAAAAAAGAGAGAGAAAACAGTGCCGCGAGAAACCGTTACGGACGATCGAGGGATCGGTGACGATCGGTTGTGATACGCGGGTCCGGTCGACGTCGCCAGGCATCGCGATAAGGTTGCGCGAACGCGTCTGCCTTGTCCCCCGTTGTCGTCGTAGCAAAGCGGAGCGGCGCGCGAAACCCTCCGAAGGCGGCTGAATTCTTGGTAATTCGTCGCGGCTCCGGAGGCGGCTCCCGCGAACGGTGCCCACCTGAGGAATGCCAGATCGGCCGCGCTTCCACCCGGCAGCGGATCGACGGATCGGCAGTGCGACGCGTCGCGAACGTGTGTGAGCGAGTCGTGACAAAAAACGACGTTTCGGAGGCACTCTCGCGCGAGAGGCGAGAGATCGCTACTCGTTCGCGCGACGGCGCACTCTCGTTCCCTTTCCCCCTTCTTTCTCGAATCTCTAGTCAACCCCGGACTCTCCCCATCTACTTCTTTTCCGTCCGGTTCTCCCTTCGCCACCCGCGCCTTTGTCCGTCTCCCCCTCCGTCCTTTTTCGCCCTTCGTCGTCGTCGTCGTGAGCACGCTCTCGCCGCTTCTTTATCGAGAAACGCTCGTGTAAGTTTCACGTGAAGCCCTTCTCAAAGCGGAAGAGAGAGAGAGAGAGAGAGGGACCCCTCATCGTCATCATTGAAGCAGCTATGGCGCGCGAGGAAGAACGGTGGTGCTTCTTCAACGGCGCGAACGGACGGCAAAGACCGATGCGGATTCCGCTGCTGTTGGTCGTCCTGTGCGCGCTTCTGGTGGGATCTTTGACGGTGGTCGCCGAGCACGGTGAGTGTACAATGTGTACGCGTGTTATATGAGAATGGCGCGTGTATACAAATGTCATTTGCGTATGTGTGTGAATGCGCCTTTCGATAACCTGTTGCGTATCACGGTGGATTCTTCTCGGAGCGGGCGGCGACTGCGTTCGCGAGAGAAAGAGAAAAGAAACGTGCGGAAGAGAGAGAGAGAGAGAGAGAGAAAGAGAGACAGAGAGTTTATATCACGCCTCGAGACAAAGTTCTCTTAAAACGGGCAACGTTTAAAATTAAATTCCAACGGATTTTCGTTCACGCCAGCTAAGGGGAAAGAAAAGGAAAGATCGAAGCGTTACCCGAAGGGATTATCCGAAAAAAAAAAAAAAAAAAAAAAAAAGAAAAAAGAAAGAACGACCTCGCGACACGGCGGAGTGTGCTCTCGTGGGGGATTTCCTCCCGAGAAGGTGATCGCGGTCGCTATTCTTTTTCGTGACGTATGTGTTTCGCGGAGGTCGTCTGCCAGACGGGTGGTCGGTCGTCGCGAGTGTTTTCGTCGTCGTCGTCGTCGTCGTCGTCGTCGTCGTCGTTATCGTTTACGTTCACGTTATCGTCGACGTTGCGTCGCGAGTGTCGTAGGCGATCTCGATGCTCTGTCGCTTTTCCTTGGAGGATCAACAACCCCTCTGGACATCTGACCAGATCAGCTGCTACTGCTGCTGTTATTGCTGCTGGGACTACTAGCCCGGCAGCCTCCTGCGTGGATATCCTTCTGTTGGAGCGGTGGGGCAAGGAGGTGCCGGAAGCAGCCGCGAATCCGGAAGCATAGCGAAGAAGATGGCCTTCAACGAGGTGAGTAGCTTGGCTTGAATGACCTATTTGCACGCATCGCATCGCATCGCATCGCATTGCATCGCATCGCGATAGCGCATCGGGTCGTTTCGATCCCGCGAGGTTGACCCCGCGACCCCCAAACGCCATTCCTAACCTAACCTCCGTTCCTGCGCACAGCTGGCACGCTATCAACTCCCGCTTTGCTCCTCCCGGCGCTTCGTCCTTCGCTCTCCCACGTCTCTCCCGTGACAGGCTTGGAAAATACTTATTGTTCGACAAGGATCGGTCTTACATACGTGGGCATAAATTCGATGAATGTCGTTTCATAAATTAGCTTTAAATCAATTCAAAACCGAGAACGAAATATTTACAATCCTGGCATTTTTATTCGCATTAACACCACACGATATATATCGAATTCGAAAAACCAGAGAACGAGATCACGCAATGTTTGTTTAATAATAATAATAATAATAGTCAAAGCAAGATTTGCGTAAAACGGTAGTGCTAATTGGAGTTGATAGCGACATGTTTATTATGTACCATAATTATGGACCGTTGATATCTCTTTCATATATGCAATTTAGATCTCTAATCACGACGTTACAATAGCTACAAGCTATTTGTACAAAGAAATTAACTGTTAAAGATATTTATCGTATCTATTTAAGACTTTATTCAGCCATTATATAATTTGGACTGTGTATATTGAATCTTCAATGTTCTAATAATAATGTGTTGAAAAATATAAGTGTTGCATAAAATATACACATATATAAAACGAGGCAAAGAGTTGGTAAATTCTTTTGTTCCACACATCGCGTGATAATGCGCGCCTAATTGTCTCGCGTCCTTGACGCGATGTGATAAATGTCATTGAAATACACGCAAGAGAAGTTTTTTATCTTCTACATAATAATTCTATCACTTCCACAATAATTTTATGTCGCTCGACGATGATTGGTCCGTCATTATCGCAATGTTACGTAGTTTTAGGAATTTGTAATCTGCTGTGGACTGCGCTTTGAACAGTTTTGAGTCACAACAATAACATTGATGAGCTCGTCGTCATAAATTTTGATAAAGAAAAGTTCGCCTTTTTGCCTCGCAAATACTGACTCTCGATAACGCATTACATGTTTACGTCTCTCGCGCAATCGATTTGAAAATAACATTCTTGAACTAGTCTCTTCGAGTTTTTATTATATTCTACATGTAATCTTTTTTATTATTACGATTGATTTTTAATAATTTTAATAATCTCGGTCGCGCATTTTATTTCATATTTCGAACGTATCCGAGTTTCCGCGCACAATAGAAGATAACATCAACCCTTTCACACACACACACACACATATGGACTATGGGAAACTTCCCATCATTTGTTAGTATATACAATGCTCGGTTATGTAGAGTCGCTTTTTATTATATTCGTTAATATTTCAGTCAACACTAATTATTACTAAGTATTACCAATTATTATACTAGTGTTTCACACTTCGTTTGAAAGACTTTACGGAAACGCAGAATGGAATCCGGGATTCTAACAGGATATAAATATACATGTATTCGAAATAATTTTCCTTACGGTCTGTTCGTCGAACGTTATCGTCGCGCATGACGCATGCAATTGTACAGTAGCTCTCGTTTTTATCGCGCTCGTCTATTTCTCGCCGGGTCGAGTCATATAAAAAAAAGAAAAAAAATACTTCGCAGTGCGTAATTAATATACCACGATCGGATTTCGCCGATAGCCTGCTATAACGTTACATACGGTTCATAAAACTCGACCGGTGTGATAATCGCGTATGGAACGTGACTTCTGTTCTCACGTAGCTCTTGATACTTTCAACGGAATATGCGATGCGATTCCGACAACTTCTCATCTTCCGCGCGAACGCGATTCGAAGGGTCCTCGAATTTTTTTCGATGACGCAGAAATTTTTCACTCCGTTATCGATCGCTTGTCTAAGTTGCGTGTGTCACTTTTATCACAGTTGATTGATTAAATTTTCTTCCTCGCGTAATTCTCAGACGCAAAACAACGCGATTGTTCGAAATGCGCGGATTAATTTCGGGTTCTTGATCTTGATTATCTCGTGACGACTGCGATGAATCTTAGATTTATATCGAGGAATACTTTATGTAAGCCGTAGATTCGTCATCGTTATCTTATCTTCGTCACGCTCCGCGATTTCGCAAGAGGGGTTTTTGATCTGTCCGTCAGGACTCGGAAAAAGAAAAAATCGCGAACAAAGCTACCTGCGCGACCCGTTGATATCGATCGAGATGTTATATATCAGTGCGTAGGATTGGGATTCCGCTTCGACGTCTCTTACGCGCGCGATACACGTACGGCTTCGTTCTCGTAATACCGTGAATTCTCCCTCGTTTCTACAACAACACGTCTATTCTCATCAAATGGACTCGTCGAGAATTAGACTCCAAGTTTTCCCTTCGATCTTTTCGGGTGACCTGGTAAAGCTGCGTGTTTCAGCACCTGATATACTGTACGAGTTTCACATATACGTGTGTGCTTTGAATCGTAAAACTTGGTAGCAAATTAAGGATTCTGAGCGCACTTGTTATTGGCGGTGCTGTCGAAATGGCTGTTTTGAAACTTCCTCAAAGTTTGCAGCCTGCGATATCTCACGAAATGTAATAGAACATTTCCTATATTCTGCACAAGCGATGCTACGAGGATTGCGCATTTTTTTTATGGGGCGCATTTAATTTTTTTTTAAATTTTTATACAACTTAATTTTATATGGGGAAAGTATTTTTTTATGCTTCAATATAATATCCCTTGTATAGTTTTGAATGCTAAACAGGTTTATCGCTTAAAAAGGTTTCTCGTCGTACGTGCATAGGGACCGGTAGGGACCCACAAATATCGGTTCTATTCTTCTTATCAGCTCGTACTTAAAGTAGCTCCGGTTAACACACGCGAGTACTTCTTATCGCCACGTTGTTCTCCATCCGGTTTTATCGTATATATAAAGGCGTGCACGTGGAATGTATACGTATATACCGTTATTATGTGGGCCGACGATCGACGAAATTTCGACGTTGTATCAAGTTTCTTTTTCAGGCCACCGCGTGCACGTAATTCGTGTAAACAAGTTTAATAATGCCCAAACATCGTTGCCTTGCAACACTTTTTTCATTAAGTCGACATTTTGTACAAATTATTTCGCGAATCGTATAATTATTTTTGTTTCTCTTTCACATTGTATAAATAACTTTTGCTTACATTTAAAGATTTCTTCCCGCGACTCTAGCTCTGTGCCATGCAAAATCAGATACAATATAAAATAAAGCATAGTGTAAGAGAGAGAATACGTGTATAAAATTCCTCAAGAGTTTCACGTATTTACTTTTATATTTGAAATGAAATAATTTTCTATATTAGAATCTAGTTCGAAATGAAAATCAAGACGGGAAGTTTTATTTTTATGCATGCCGCTAATTTGCTTTAAGGAAAAATCGCGTGACAGCGATCGCAGTTGTATTAGCGTTACGTAAGATCCGCGCGTTACACGGTATTTAATGGCTCACATTTCTTTGGAGGCGCGTGTATGATATAGGCCGGATGCGATGGGACACGTTCCAGATGCATCGACGTACGACCGAGACCGTGGGCGAGCAGATAGCTCGGAATCGAACTATGGAAATTGACAAAGGCGGGCACATCCGTGATTAAACCCGACGCTCGCGCGCGGACAATGCACCATTGTACTCTGTTTCCAGGTGCGTAGCCTCCGCTTCCTGGTTTAAATTAAAATTTCCCATTTGCCATCCTCTATCGCCGCGTGGCGCATCGATATCGTATCGATTTATTTTTTACGTACATCGAGGCGGCGTATATGTCTTACAAATTAAAACGCAGTCGCAAATTTTTGTCGCCATGTGCGAAATGCGTGTATTAATGTTATCTTAATTTTTCCGTTTTTGTTCCAAAAATAAATTATACTTACGGAGTGTGATTTCGTTAATGCTCGTACTACTTTCGATAATTTAAATCACCGTTTATACGATCTTGTAAGAATGAAATGCGGCAATCGTTATGGTTTTTCTCAGCAATGTCTGCGTACGCGTCTTGCTTTTGGCCACGGTCCATTTTATTCCCGATAAAATATACGCGTCATCGAAAAGAAAAGAGTATCTGCACCTTGCTTAGTGCGTTTTTGGAAGGCGGTGGTATAAATGGTAACGCTGCCAGCCAAACCCCGAACTTACCGAAATTGCTGAATAAAGGCCGTTCTATAAGTCGATCCCGATCTCTAGACCGAGTAAATCTTTTCTCTCGACTCTTGGCTATAATCTTCGTATAATGTTGCTGCTGTGATTCTAAAAAAGACCGATCGTAGTGCACAGTCATCTCTTAAATCTTCAGCTACAATAGCGAGTCACTCTACTTGCAATCAAAGGGAAAAGAGCTATTTTCTATTCATATTTAGAAGATATATGTAAAACTTAAGTAAAGTCGAAACTCTTTGACATAGTATTATCAATCTTTTCAGAGATGCATTTTTTATATATGTTGTAATACAGCATGTGTATGTGTTCGGAAAGTAACTATACATCTTTTTCAAATATTAAAAAAAACATTTATCAAACATTATCAACATTATTAGCAAATTACTCTTTTTTCATAAAAGATGTGATTTCCACGACCCTTAACTCGTCTAATCCTTGTTATCAAAAATCTTTTTCAACTCTTCTGTTGATATGCCTCTGATGAAAAAAAAAACTAATTTGCTAATAACGTTTGATAATGTTTTTTTTTTAATATTTGAAATAGGTGTATAGTATATAGTTATTCTCTGAAGACTCTATGCATACACATCTGGTAATTGCGAGTTTGCAAGTCCTTTCGCACAACGCAAATTTCTCCGTAGACACTTAAATTATGATTAAGTAATCCCTTCGAGTATTTCCTATTCTGCTATCTCACTGAAATCTAATTATTGAAGGCAACGTAATTTTCATCCAAAATATGTATATTTTTGATTTTACATCTTTTACATATGTATTAAAACTAAGAAAAAAAAAAAAAACTGATAAGAAAATATTATAAAGGCTCAGAAAATAAGAATAATCATTATTTTTCAACATTATTTTGCCGAGACAAAAATCTTTCAAAATTCAATCTACTTTGATGTAATATTGTGAAATTGCTGCGATACTCGTAGCAATTTTTCCTCTCTGTGACCATGTCGGGGCAACAGCCGCTAAAGCTCACCGACCGTACAGGAAGAATATCGCGCGTGCAACGGGGATGTTCCGGGGCGTTGTATTTTCCGGAAGAACTTTTGGATTGGAACACAGGGTGGTGCGCAGAAATTAAATCACGGTGAATTGCGCGATGGTTCCGTTCGGTCGTAAACATCACGAGTGCGCGCGTGAACCCTCGTAAAGCGAAGCGACAGCGAGTAGGTCGTACGTACGCGTGTGTGCACGCGTGAATACGTATAAATACCACGTTGCGCTTACGTTTATCTATGGTCGCGAGCATATGGCGCCTGTAACCGCGCATTTATGCGCGCCCGCGTGTGTACGTAGGTGATAATGCTGTCGTACCTCTAACAGCAGACGCCTTCGGCGTATTTAACGCAGGGGGGAGAGGGAGCGTGGTGCGGTGCTGATATCTAGCGTGATGTTGCAATACGCGACGTTAATCTCGGAGTCAATGTATCGCGCTGTGAAACTTCGTTAGTACGTCGAATTGATTACGGCGAAGGGGGCGCGGATAAGAGAGGCGCAGAGATGCCTGCAACGACGTCTGGCACGTCGTAAGACAGAAACGCGTTAACACGAGGCGAATTATCGTAAAAGTGGATGAGATGTTTTTGTGACATATAATTAACCCTTGGAATGTGCATACGCGTTATAGTGATGCGCTCAATTATCTTCGAGGAGGCTGCTTTCCTAGTATTTCTTCGCAAGCTTAGCGCGCACGAGGCAGCATCCAGATAATTGATAAACGAATTATATATATATATATATATATATATATCAGATAGATATTTCATAATAATAACTATCGAGATGATGGTTATTATTATGAGTGTATTACGGGATTAAATTAACTTTCTAATTTCTGCATAGGATTAATACGTAACTTTTCAATCGTGTTGACATTATAAGGCGAGATTTTATTTCGCTTTGCAGAATTTCGATATAAAAATCTCTATAGCCATACGTGCAACACGAAAAGGAAATCGTAATGATTGTAAGGATGCTGCTCGGTGATCCGTGACGGAAAGTTGAAAATTTAATGTAGAAATGTCACATTTGAAAGTAATTTAAGTAGCTGGTTTACCCGTTCGGCCGTATACGATCGGCGATAGGCAAATGCGGTCTTCACGCCCGATAGATTTTCGTACCAACTAGTACGTATGTATACTACGTAGTCCACAGATTTTTAAGACTTTTCCGAAATTATCGCTACTGATGTCGCTGGCGGTTGCGTAATGATATAAAGACATAACGACAAAAAAAGCCCGTGTAACAGGTTCTCGTCCACGGTGAAAGGAAATTCCGATTACGTGGCGATGCACGTTCATACGAATCAAGATGAAACTCCATCTAAGACGGAAAAAGAAACTGACTCGTAACGAAGGTGAAGCGCACCGTTTCTTAACGTGTATGCCTTGATGATCAAATGAAAAGAAAAATATAAACAACCATGGGAGATTGATAAGAGATGTTCGTATCTTTTCAATGATCTTTTGCAAAATCTTCTTTATATTATCTAATAAGAATAGTTATATAAAGTGATACGTCATTGCTCCTTTCTCTCTTACGATTTTTCAACGCATTAACTTAACTTGTCACGGTTCTAACTAATGAGTTTGGCAAGTATAAAGTTTAGCGTAAAAATTTCAAGCATAACGACGGAGTGAAAAAAAGAGATGTTATACGATCCCTCGTTTTTCCCTAAAGTGACCTTTGAAAATTCCCTCGGAGCACCCCGACTTTCCGCGCTTAAGTTTGCCTTCTCACTTTGTCGTCGCTCTTTGAAACTTCTGTTGAATCGCGCCTTCCATCCTTCCACTTGTCTTGAGTGCGCACTTGAACCTCTTACCCGATCGCGGTTTCTTACCGCGGCGCTGCCATTACTTCCCTGTTCTTCGTCTTGAAATTCCTCATGGCTAAAAAATTCGATTCGTAAAACCAACAAAACTCTGATTCGCTGGAGATCAAGGGCGAGCCGGGAAAATTTATAACGTTCCTCCGAGATTCCGATCTGTGATTGTAGGTGTATTTATGGAATCCGCTGGATCGTGTGTTACTCTGAAAATACCTCGCGATTGAGCATAAACTTCATCGTGCTCCGTTTATTTTCCTCTCGAGATTTAATCGTAATTATTATTTTATTTGATATTTAACTTATCTTTGTAATGCAAATTCGAGATATCTTCATTTTGACCATGTAGAGAGCTAGGTATTTATATAGCGATAGAGTAATCCATTTATAATCCTCAAGTCTCACAGAAAAGTATTATAAACGATACCTATAAATCATGACAGCACATTTAACCTGGCAACTGTTTTCACGCGAACTTGTGTCAGCACGAAAATATTCATTAATACCGCGGAAAGTTCTGAACTCGAACTTTATTTGCGGAATGCATTGAAGATTGAAAAACAATACAGTTTAAGAGTTTAAAACTTGTAAAAGCGATGTATCGGTTTTTTTTTTTAATAATTCGCGAAAGATGTTACATGTTCCCCTCGTCTATGTAAGTAATTTGTCATTTATATTCAATAGCTATTTACTATTGACAGTACCGTTACATTAATTAATTAATATTCACGATATTTACGACGAAACGAATGTGGAATGTGAATTGAGAAACACGGAATTCAACGAAAACTGCCGTTTTTCGCGTATCGCTGATCACGAGATATTTAAAAAAGGATGAGCTGCCACACTCTCTCTCTCTCTCTCTCTCTCTCTCTCTCTCAGGGAGAAAGACGGGGCTCTTGGAATAATATATAGAATAAATTTGCACCTGTTTAATAAAAATGGTAGTAGATCTCGCTGTTTTTGTGCACGCTCGAACAGCTATATCACATCATCGTTGGAGCGTAGAAAAAGAAATGTATCCCCCCCCCCTTCCCCCTCGTGCAGGTACTCGTGGCATAATTGAATTTCGCATGAGAGGAGTTAGACGTTAATTCACGCTTCGCGCTACGAGAGGAGGCGGCGGCGGATCCGCTCGCGAGGAGAGAAAAGCACGAGGAGGCAGGATCGACGTTGATTGAAATCCAGCGTTCGTTCCGTAGTACCCGGTTTTATTTTCGAGATCTTCGATGGGTAGACCACCCTCGTCAGTGCTGAGCCTCGAGAGGAGAAAGGAATTCCATTATCCCAGAGGACCGGATCTCCCCGACCAGAAGCAGATACCCCCGCGCGCGATCTCTTCCTTCCCCCTTTCTTCCTTCCTTCCTTTTCTGCCTCCCGCATCTTCGCGGATAGCCAGCCCGTTCTCTGCACGGGATACCTCATTTCCTTTATATCCACCAGCCTTTCTCACGACCCCGCGATTTTCAGCGCGTCGCTGCCGCATTCGCGAAAAGGATAAAAGCAGTCCGCCAGGTCGACTCTGCTGCTCAAACTCGGCAAATTACGCGTTCAATTTTTACTAGTGCCAACGAGAATACGATCGATATCGATTTCCTCCGCTTCCAGGATGTTTGATTTCACGGGAATTGAACTGTGCGACTGTGCCTTATTAAGGTATAGCGGTGCCGTTTACTGGGAGCGCCCTGATAAAGCTTTGTCGATGTTTGCTGGATTGAATCGGCAGACCGGCACTCGCGAATAGGGATTGTGCTCGTGTTGTGTTACGCAATTAAATGCATACAAAAGCATCCGTTCTGTGACATGGTTAATATCTCGATGGTAATACTGCTCGAGTAATACTTTATTTTATTTATTTACTGAAAGATTATATACTTTTCCTGAAGAGAGTTAGATATTAATTAAAAGTTTTATATAAATTTTGAACACGAGATGGAATATGTGAAGCATTAATACCGTAATATAAATCAGAGCAGTTGTTAAGTACTAATTAATTATACATTTTAACTAGTAGGTAATAGTTATTTTTACATAAAAATCAATATGCATAAGTAGCTAAAGCCGTTTTTATTCCTCGAGCATATATTTAATGTTTAGCAACTATAATCTTATTCGGAGTACTTTTCAAAGGTCTCACACTATCATTTTCCGTTAGTATAATTCCCGATAAAAGCGATCGTGGTGGGAATCGGAGATTATCAGTTCCTTACTATCTAAAAGCCACTAAATAATTCGACGTCATATCTCGTCTCGTACTAGCACTCGCTAGATAATTAAAGAAAATCGATTGCCCAGCATCTCATCTGGAATCTTCTGTTGCATTATTTCATGTTCGGGGTGTCTCTCTTTTTTTTCCCCTCTGCATTTTATATTTTTATACCTTTGCGATTGTGTAACACACAGATACTCGCAATCATACTTTAAAAAAAAATTGCGCGGCTTTAAATAGTCGTTTTATGATCAAATTACTTCATACTAATAATTTAGTCATGTGATTATCGATATTGTCTGATGCAAATGAATGTGCGCGCGAACCGTACGTGTGACGGATTTAAAAACAAAAAACACCGTTCCGCGTTCTACAAAGGAACGCACGTGTCGCGATGATCTACTTTCGTTGGTATTTCGGATGGATATTTTGACGCCCGCATTACATGCTCGAGGAATGACGAAGTATCCACAAAAATGTAGAATTCGGTCGACCGATAAAAAACGTTCCAAGTAGTATATTGCGTCACTTTTCGAGCGTGTTACTTTCTAAGACGTTCCACTTTTGTTGATGTTTTTCGATCGGAATGTTGTCGCATTTTGATAACCGGGCAGATTTGAATATCGGAAACCGACAGAATTCTTAGCAAACGTGGCGAAATGCGTTAATTTACGAGGCACGCGCGAAATGTTTGCACGTTTCGGCAATGTATGTGATTAAATATCTTCAGGAAGCCGGCGAATCCGTGCGAATTTCACAAACTTTCTGAAGTATTTTATATCATTAAATGATAATATGTGAAATAATTATAAAGCGTTTATGTATTATCTGAATAATTTTAGTCGGTCAGATTTTTGCGTAATAAAATAAAGTACCAAATCATATCCAATCCGAAAGCAACATATGAATGTATCAATACGTAACGACTTCCTAATTACATATAATTTTTGCAAAATATGTATTTCACTGTGTAATTAAATTGAATTTAAAAGCGATTATTTCACATATTCATATAATATAATGCAATTGTATTTGTCCATGGTAGCGCGAGCTGCGGAATGTCTGTCGTAACAGATGGCTTCAGGGAGCGCGATAGATTTCTTTCCGTATTTTTTAGCGCTGTGCCGATGAAGCTGTAAAACTGCGTTGTCATGTCGGCTACGAAATAGTCGTTGTAAGGCGTGGAAGCAACGGTAACCGTTCTCTCTCGGAATATTTTCTTAGAGAATAAATTCCATTGTTATAGTCCTTTTCTTCGATGCCAATAGTGTCTTGAAATAATTCGCATATTCGACGCGTCAGTTACGTATGGCTCATAGTACATTGACCTTCTCAATTAAATTTAAAATAATCGCCATTTTTCGTAATCACATCACATTCGTAAACACATAGCAATTATAAAAATGCTTATCTTAATATACATTTAATTTTATATTTGTAATGACCAGAGCAAATAATAACATGTAGCGTTTATATCAAGTTATAATATGTTAATTTTTATCTTTGAAATTGAATTATGATAATGGAAAAGTGAATAATATAAGAAATATGTGTTTATATTTCTGTTTTTTTTTTCAAATTATCTTTGTTAAAAAAATTGATTGTGATTAAAGCAATAAATTAGCACTTAATTATGTCATATTTTTGAATTTGATTTTTTATGATAAGTGTGCCAGATCAACGAAAGTATTTAAATTGCGTAATTTTTTTCTAATTTTTATTCATTAATTTTTACATGAAATCTTAAATCATAAAAATAACTGAAATAAATCACGATTTTTTATATCAATGTAGGATATATCGTTATATATTATGAAAAACTCGCGATCTCTGATAAACAAGCCGATAAAATGAGGGAAAAAGAGATATCGAGGAGGATGATTTCATTCTCTAGAGAATGGAGATAGAGAAGAAACGAACAGGTGGTTGGAATAAATATGACAACATTAGAGCGCATCCCGCTTTTGCTCTAATTTTAATTAGCAGCGTTGCTGCATTCTCGCCACTGTCTGTTTTCGCAATAAAATATGCATAATGTACCGCATGCTTGACAACAAGATCCGTCAAATATAAATTATTAATTCAAAATATCTGAGCATTTTTTTTTTTTTTAAATCATAAACACGATTAATCGCGACTAATTCGCGATGCGTTCAGTTTCTCTAATTATTTTACAGTGTATAAAACGCCTTACATCCCAGCTTGTATTATAAACCGTTAAATCGAACTTGCATCTACGACGTAACATTTTTATCATGAGACGTGGGGACACGGTCGGGTGGAATATACGACGAGTGAAGGTCCTTGCCCCAGGACGCGGCGGTTGGCCAGACGGTCGATGGCCAGGGTAACAACCGAAGTAGACGGTACAGTTTGCTTCCCCACACAGAGATATTCTACCCTTCTATACAGGCTGACTCAGTCGTGTCGAAATTGGACCCCAGACGAACTGTCTCAGTCTTCCCTATTCTCATCTCGACGTCATGAAGTTTCGCGACGTTACTAATAATATTACAATACATTTTACAGCGAATTAAATAAAGTCTGTTAAATAAACGTATGCCTTTATGATTGATATCGATCTTTGTACGTTTGAAAAATTTAATTAAAAGATGGATATCTCACTAAGAACGCGATAATCGATATCTCTTAATGCTGCAGCTTTCGTCCTATAGAAACGGATTGTCTTTGAAGATAACGGCGACATAAAAGAATGGCGTTAGGGAATAAGTGTCTTTAATTAAGAAGACCTCTAATCAAACAGTTTCAGCGGGCGAGTTTCATATTGTTGAAGAGCTCAAAGACAGACTGGCTCGCAAACGTAGCACGTATTATAAATTTGATTAAGCATTACCGTCTTACTATTATGCACATGGCGCTCGTTAACGAAGACAAATAGATCTCGCGAAAGTCAACAGTTTGCTTAATTGTCGCGCTCAATGAGAAAGGTTTATCGCAAGAGAAGTTAAATAATTCTAAAATAATAATTTGTTATTATAATTTATTATTTATAATTATTGTGTACAATTGTGTAATTTATTATTTACAATAAAATAAAATTATTAAAATATAAAATTATATAAATTATTAAATTATTATAACAAATTATTATATAATTTAATTATTAAATTATTATTATATCAAATTATTATATTAAATTAAATTATTTATAACAATAATTTATTATTTATAATTCTTGTGTACAATAACATTTAACATTATTTATTTATTTATCGTTCTCTTTTTCTTATTAATTTGCATCAGGATGTTAAATTTAACCCCTCAGTAGATCTTTTTTATCGCAGGTATATTTCTGGCTTCCTTACGTATCTCGCAATTCGCTCATTTACCAGCACTACGTAACGCCACGTAAACTCTCCTCCTTATGCAAACGCAATTTATCTCGGTGATAAAAGTCCTCGAGTCTATCGATCCCTGGCGTGATGTGTAGATGCTTTTATACGGAACGACTTTATAACGACGCGGCTGGAGACGCGAGTGCACGGCCTCGTTATAATGCGTGTATCCTCGAAACAACTCGTGGGCTAACGAAAGATTATGTATTTTCATCGTCACGTATAAAGATATCACGGCATTTTAGCTCAACCCTTCCATAATCGCGTCGCGCTAACCTGTTGTACAATCGTAAAAAGTCGTAGCAAAATTCTAGTCAGTATCTGCTATCGCGTAGAATTGTCGCGCTGGAAGCCTAGCTGTGATAAGCAACTTTACAACATGCGATAACAGACACACGTGTGGCTCTTATATCATAAATATATTAAAATTTCGCCTCTCTCTCTCACGAAAATATTAAAATATAAAAACCGCCTAGAGACTCTTCGCTCAGTTTCACTAAAATGAGTCTGAAACCTTGCATGATAGTAATATAAGATAATAAAAGATACAAATATATAGAGAACAAACACACTGAGTCGTTATGAAAGAATGATATAGCCCCTTTTTCCCTCCCTTCGTCGCAGATTGTGAGCCGCTGATATAGAGAAAAATGGTTGCTAGCGTCAGTATAACTCATAGTTTCGTAATTTACAAAGTCGTTAACACAAAGGAGAGCACCGAAGACGTGCGTCTTGTGAAACAAGCTTTACGGACACTGCCGGTTGGCACGAAAATATATTAAGCTGGTGATGGCATAAGGGACGATTCTCCGTATCGCGCACTGGCGGAACGCGAGCGTGAATCATACACGGAGACGACACATATTCCGCGAGTGGTAACGATAAGGCGCGATATTGGGGGGACTTTCACGTGTCGAGCAACGCCGTTCTTGCTTGCATATCACAAACAACATCACGTGTGCGTTGCAGCTTTGTGTACGCGGAACAAAAAGAGATCCGTTTGTTGCAGCGAGCGCCCGGTTAGGAAGATTCCGTCTGCGAGAAACGGGACGAATCTGAGAAGTCGCGATTGTCATTCACGTTGATAGCGAACACGTAACGAGAGAATATGGGAAAAATGTCGAGAGGAATACTTGCAACGAATGCGATTCACATTTGACTTGGTTAATCCGATTGCGTACAATTTTTCCGAAAATATGATGGGATTTTAATTGCTTGACGTTACGTGTCATGTTATTTATATTATAAAGTAGTTTATATTGTATCGTATTTATTTAAGTGCAAGTATGCGCGATATAATGCTCTCTTGGTGTTTATTTACGTCTCAGCGTATTCTGTTATATATATACTCGTATTCTTGCGCACGTTTACCCGCGTTTGGAGCTAAGTTCGACAAACACGCTCGACGTAGGTCATAAAAGCCATTGCGTTGCCGACTTTAATGTGCCATTAAAAATGCTTTTTTTTTTTCTAGAGACATCTATTTTCTGCGTAAATAAGGATTAAATTACTTTGATTACGCGAATCTAGCTTACGAGCTTTAATTATATATTTTTTTTCGAATTTTCACGATTGTCATTGTCTAATGTCTAATTCATCAATTTCCGACTCCAGCCATTTTCGTTAACCATTAGTCATCACTTTATCGTCGGTATTTGATCACAGCCAAGTTTCAATTACTACAACAAGAATATACCATTTCCCCT
>NW_021849660.1:199739-209559 GCF_003651465.1 Formica exsecta | reverse complement strand
CCCCCCCCCCCCCCCCCCTCCGCATATTTCACTCGTTAATTCTCGCACGGGCAACATGGCGCTTGTTTTTATTTCCTCCCGTTTTCGGACGCATCCCACGGGCAATTAATATTTTAACCATCGCCGCGCACGCACGCTGGAAATGCAGGAGCAATGTTTACGCTGTTCGTTGTACATAGCGTTCGTTCGACCGATTAAAATTCATGGACAAGTTCGGTAGTGCGTCGGGAAAAAGCGGAAAAGAGAGAAACGAACGGAGGTAACTATTATTACCATCGTTATTCTCTCATTTCCCAACCCGAGCGAGCATTTCGCAGGCGGGCCCTATAAAACACGACGACAGAATGGATACGCGAGTGCACTACCGCGAAATTGTCTCGCGACTTAAGCGCGGCCTGATTCGCTCTGCATTTAATTACTTCCACGGTATTTTTAAGCAGGATTATGCTGATTTATGGCGTGATATTACCTGCCGTCGACTTTGCACTTAATTCGAGATTCCTGCGTACGCGACGAGTCAAATATCATAGCGTTTTCGTGCCAACGTCGATTTGCCAGCGAATTCCAGAAGTTTCTCAATCATAATTAATTAAATTGCAAATGTAAAATACGTATGCGAAATACATTAAGTATTGATTTGAAAATTAATGAAATATTTTTTTCTAATTGCGTTATATATAATATTTTTCTTATTTGTCTGTTACAGGTGAGTTTTCCTTGACAAATCTGTGTAGTCCGAGGGTGAGTGTGTATGATATTTTATGTATTATACATCTTTCGTGAAACATATCAAATTATGCAAGGAAAAGTTACACAATAGTTTTTACTCTCTGTTACTCAAGTTTTTATTTCCGAAATATATTCGAAATATTTCAAATGTAAATTGTACGAAATGCTAGATATATCATTTTTCTATTGTCTTTCTTTTTGATTTTCTCTTGTGTAACATCGCGACGTAATCCAGAAATTCCAAAATATTTTCTTTCCAGTCTGCCGCGGCGGGCTTCTATTTTCATAAATTTCGTGCCCCAACGGTATTCTTTATTTTGCACGGATGCTCGTAGAAGCACTTGATATCAGAAACTATGAGAGAAAATTAGTTTCTTGGACGCACTAAGCTTAAAAGCCGCTTACTTCGTTTTACACAATTTCCCATGTGAAACTTGGAAAGGATTTTAAATTTGTAATATAGAAGTCCGATGCGTTTTCGCCTGTCATAATATTAAATGCGGAATTGTCTCCTAAAGAAAGTTTTCGCCGTGATTTCGGTAGAATTGCGATTCGTGATTCTATCTTAAAATGCGATTACCAAATGCTTCTCTGTAGCGAGTTACCGTGTTATTTCGATGCCTTTTTTATCTTCGCGCAAAAATCATATCGTGGCATAGCTCATTAATATGCGATTGAAATGAATATGTTAGCGGAGCGATAAGGTCACTGCTTGCAAAGTCGTTTGTTCGTATTCGCGCGATGACATTCACAAGTTACGCAAAAAAGAAGAATCGATCGGCGATTACAAAGTGCGCTGTCTATACATGTAAAAGAATAAATAGAAACGACTGTGGTATACCGATAGCGATCGCAACTGGATTTTCGTAGAGATTTCGTGGATCACGGGGATTGCGATGATTTCAAGCGGTCGGCTCTCAGACTGCGTAATTCCGAGAGGTTCGACCGACAACTAGTAGCCGCAACATCGACCAATGAGAGAGACGAAACTTGATTCCACGGGATTACGCTACTGGATAAAGCCGGGAATTAGCCTCGGAAAGCGTAACGAGCTCAGTCGTTCCGCTAAATGAAATCATGTAAATTGTATTGTAGATTTTGAATCATATTTTACTTTAATGACGTTTTTATAGGAATTCTCGAAGAACAAGAAAGTTTTGAATAATGAATTTTCATTTACGCGCGCGCGCGCATATCTAAATCTATGAACAAAGAATCCAATTAAGTTTGATAATATTTGACCATGTGTCACAAGAAAAATGTGATTTGATACTGAACACATTTCTATCCGCAGGTGATATTATTGCACAAGAAATGATTGAAGCAATCATTAGGGGGATGTTATTAAACGCGATCGCGACAATCGGTAGCACAAGCGTGATTCGTTTCTTTAAACACGAGGGTCAAGTGGGTATTGTTCGCTCTCCCGATAAATTCGAAACGAGCGCAATAAGAGGTGGCCGCGCGCCACCGTTATTGGTCACGCGACGTGTCACCACCGGGCGATAATTCATGCCCGCGTCGATGTGTAAACGCGAGACGTTCGTATTTCTCTCGCACTCAGCGCGACTCGCGATAGTTACGAGGTAAACGTGCCACGAGTGCCAAGGAATTTTCCTGATTTTCCATTGAGGTTTATTCGAGCGAGCGATCGCGAAAAGAAGCGTATCTCTTTGATACTTACAGGTAACGGTTACCCGTCGTTTGTAAGATTTATAAATAAAGGCGAGCGCCTTGTGCAGACGGCTTCGCCTTCTTTGCTTACCGTGCAGCAACCGACTATTTCTGCGAAACAAAGGATGCAGGATTTATAGCGTTGGGTTTTATACGTAATAAGGGTGAGCTAGCCGCGTGTGAGGAGAAACACCGCCTGGAGGGAATTTTCCTCCGTCGAAAAGAGATGTGCAACCATATGATTTTTTTTTTTTTTTTGTTTATCGCGGTTTTTCTCTGCGTCAGTAAACTCTGTTCGTAAACTAGTCGGTGGTTAAAAGAAAATGTATCGTCGAATAATATATCACGTGTAACATTACGCTCATATGTGTGGCATTAATCACAATATGTCCCAATTTATTTCGCGAACACGAAAAGAAATGTAATATATGTTGAAGGCTTTATACAGCGCGGACTGCGAGAAATTTATGTCGTCTTTTCGTGTAAAGTTCCCAGTCCTAATTATTTTGCTTGCGATATTATTCGCCACTAAATAAATACATAAGCCAAGATAAGCAGCCGCGTAATGATTCGTCAAATTTACTCGCCGCATTCCATGTCTCCTTTTTTTCTTTTTTAAATAATTAATTAGAATTATAATATTCTTTTTTAAATATTTTATCTAATCTGAATTTTTCTGATTGTCGTGACGAAAGACGTAGCGTAGGATAACTAAATTGCCTACGTTATCCTCATTCGCCATGCAAATCCCCATCTATGTCGAGATCTCGTTTATTGCGGCGGCCAGTCTAACGGGTGTGCGTTATGTACATAGCGGCAATGGCGCAATGTCCGCGGCACGAATTGCTATTCGTCCCACGGGAATCGTAGCTGCAGCGATTATTCATCTTTCGGAAGGCCGAGCACGGAATCTCGATAATCCTAGTATGCCAAGGAACGGACACGCGAACGCAATAATTTAGAATCGGGACTTCCCTGACAACGCAGGTTACCGTTAAAAAGGATCGAAAAGATGGCACGTGGGCTTTCGAGATAGATATATAATACATAGACATTGATCGTGACGTAACATCTTGATATATTCTAAGAAAAATAGACTATAAAAAATGAAATAAATGCTTTAAAACTGTTATTATCAATATCGATTTATACAGGACAAAATTATTAAACAAATGATCTTGTGTTAATTATATATAGCACATAAAATCGATGTGTGGGTGTGTGTGTGTGTGTGTGTGTGTGTACGTATATTGTACAGCATTGTTCTTTACATGTCAGAATTATAGCAATCGGCAGACAAGTCTTACGAACTTCTGCTATTTCATCGAACTTTCCGCCGGTTGCTTCATACGTCTCCTCTGACTCACAATAGCGTGAGGGTAAATGAGGAAACTGGTATGCGTTTAATCCTTGCGACGGTTTCGTAGATATTCTAGTACGGGAAGTTGGCAACGGGATTTTTCCACAGGGAATTGTCTAGAGACACAGTGCTATCCGAGGAGGTCGAATTTCGAAGGTCGATTTAAGACGTTTCGGATCATTGTCATGGCGGAAAAGAAAAATGGGAACTTTAACCCATCTTCATTCTAACCAGACTTTAAGAAAGATAATTTAATTCCGAACAAAAAGTTTATATATGGGTCAAATGCTTCCTTAAAAAGTTAGCACCCAAAAACCTGTAAAATCACGGTTATTTTTTACATTTTTATAAATATCAGGGAAAGTATGCGTCTTTTAACAAAAAGTACCTAAACAAAAGTTGTAGAGAATTAAATTATCTTTCAAATGAGATCAAAGTTATTGTAGTTTGTTCCATAGGTTTTCGAATAACCGTCAATTGCCGAAAAAAATACTTTTTGGTACATTTGAAATTGGTTATTAACTGGTTTATTCCAAAACCTATGGAGCGAACTACAATCACTTTGATCTCATTTGAAAGATAATTTAATTCCGAACAAAAAGTTTCCCATAAACATTGGTCGAAAAATACTTCCTTAAAAAGTTAGCGTCCAAAAACTTCTGAAATGACGGTTATTTTTTACATTTTTACAAATATCAGGGAAAGTATGCGTCTTTTAACAAAAAGTACCGAAACAAAAGTTGTAGAGAATTAAATTATCTTTCAAATGAGATCAAAGTTATTGTATTGGGTTGAACGGAAAGTTCGTGCCGTTTTTTCGGTCTTCATTTCTTAGTAAAAAACGGAAACTGGTATGCGTTTAATTCTTGCGATGGTTTTGTAGAAATTCTAGTACGGGAAGTTGGCAACGGGATTTTTCCACAGGGAATCGTTTAGAGACACAGTGCTATCCGAGGAGGTCGAAGGTCAATTTAAAACGTTTCGGATCATTGCCACGGCGGAAAAGGAAAATGGGAACTTTAACCCGTCTTCATTCTAACCAGACTTTTTCGAAAGATAGATAAAAGCACTTAAAAGCGTCTGTAGATCTTAGATATCTACTTATACGAAAAACAAAATCTTAGCAATTTACTCAAAATGATATAACAATTTTTAAAAGCATTTAATCGTCAATTGAAGTATATGGGCAATAAAATATAATATACTTAAGAATAATAAATTATCAACAAATTATAATCAATGAATACCTATCGAATAACAATAACGTATAATAGAAAGTATCCGTTGGCATGATTCTCTCTATGATCCATGAATATTAATCGGCGCGATCGAGTTAACGAGTATCGATCAAATCCTCTTAGAATTATACATCGTAATAGGCCGATTCATCAAAGTTTCACGCGCGAGCGCCGCTGTAATCTTTGATGGATCGGCTGTTCTGTATTGAGGCTCGGCGTTTCCATTACAGTAAATTCGCAACTTTCGGCGCTCAAGACGATTATGTTCTCTCGCGCGTGTATGGTGTAGCTAGGGAGAGACAAAATTGATTTTTCTCTAATAACGAAAAGGCAATTATGTGTGACCTCGTGTGTTCGCATGAACGACGGAATAAATAGCTTTGGTAGAGTTTTTAATGGGCTTTCGCGCGTCGAGGGACTTGGTAATCCCCGCGCTGTATTCCTCTCTCGTTCGCCGTACCTATAGTTCCACGGGGAGCGTTAATTAACGTTAATTAATTTAACATACTTAACGTCAATCCCTTGTCTCGACCGCGAGGGAGAGGCCGATATCTGGATGACGATCAGATATCCACCGCCCGTTTCTCGATTGTGATCCAAGCAGTAAAGCTTTAGTCTTCGTATTATCCGATCCTGTTAATGCTCTTGCTATTTCAATGGGTAATCAAGGCAAACAATCAACATGAAAGAGAGATAACACTACTATCGATAATCGATTATCTCGCTCGGCATATATTTCATAATGTACTCTAATCGCATCTCTTCTAGTTCAAGTTGGTTTATGTAAATTAAATAATTATGTAATATAGAAATATGCATATGTAATAATATATATATAATTTATATACTTTAATTATATGAAGAAAGTTTTTTTTATATATTAGAAATCTATTTTTTGCGAATTATGAAGATAATACTAATTTCATGAGAAATATACGAGTACGAATTTTTTATTCGTTATCTCCCTGCATTCTAAACTATATCATAGTGCTATCCTATGAATCACATACATATACATCCATGGAAAATTATCATATTTAAATTTTTGTATTAGGTGCAGCACACGCTAGAGATTTTACGCATAAAATTTCCATCCAATGACGATACCATAATTTTTTACTCGCGCCTGGGAAAGTTTCTATATAATTCGCCAATGTAAAACTTAGTTTGAACACTCTTATATATAAAACGCAAAAAGTTGATCACCGTGAGGCATAGTTTTTAAACTTGCAAATTTGTCAAGCCTTTTTATGAATATAAAAGATATAGGGAATCTAATATATCTAAAAGATGAAAAAATATTGGAGAAGTTTAGAAAATTTTTTTCATAGCCTATTCTCATTCTCGCGATTTACGGACATAACGGACGTATGTACTCGCTGTCGCGAATTTTTAATGAATTTACATCAGGTAAATTCGACGAACAAAAACATACTTATCCATTTTAGCCAATGTTTATGTACGGGTGCAAAAACGTGCGTAAAATTAGACGGTATACAAGAGGGGAAAGGACTCGTCTTGCTTGTACCTTTTTGACGCGATCGATCTACCATGTTTGTCGATCCGCCCATTGAACTTCCTCGACTGCCTTAGATGCACCACAAGATCCTCCGTCGCACTCTAGAACCGGTTTTTCGTGCTTGATTCACGGAACGAAGCTGGCCTCCGATTGCTGTTGCACCTCGGAACTTCATATTCCATGTTTTTCCCTTGTTTTGTTCTTCCTCACGTTGGATAAAAGCGACAGGCTAAAAGCTCTGCCTCTATTTTTGCGTCGCTACAATCTCAATGGACTGCAGAACGCCATTTTTCGTAAACGTTCGTTATCTTTTATTCGCAAGAAGCAATCTCGTGGGAAAAGGCGGCTAAGATGCCGAGCGTGTTGTCTGAGATTGTAGTCTACGAACTTCACTTTATGCAAATCAATGATACATAACTTTCTTCTCTTTCTCTTTCCTCTTTCTCTCTCTTTGTAGATATTTCGAGATTTATTTTATTTAGACCACACATACACACACACATTTTTATTCTATATTTATAATCGGAATATATATATATATACATATAAAATAAGAAAAAATTTATTTTTTGTATATATTGAAACCATTATAAAAATATAGAATATTGAATATTAATATTTTTTTATAATATAATATTTTAATAATATTTTTTATTGTGTTATATAACTTTAGAATTTTTATATTTTATTATTCGGATATTTTTTTTAGACATTTAGATATTATCGAAATGTGAATGATGCGGATCGAACAAATTTCAGCCGAGCTTTATCTCTCGAACTTATTTCACGTCAACGGGTTGGATGCCCCGTATCATCAATCCTTTGCATTTTCCACCGCGTCGTGCAGCCACTCAAGAATCTTTGCGGTGTCGTTTCAACGCGCGCCCTGAGGAAATTGTCAAGTCCTGACGACTGATATGGATTTCGTTCTCCTTACTTTGCACCGCCTATCTCGATACGGTTTCTAATTTATCTTCCTCCCGTTGTCTCCCGACGATGCATAAAAACGACGCCTTCTTGACGCTATAGTGCTTGATTTCACGACTCCCGCAAACAAATTCAGTGGTTATCGTATTTTTAAGGAAGTTATCTGAAAGTTATGATCCAATAAAAAAATATCAATTTTGCGCGTCTTTATTTTCCGGAATATTTAAAATTTTCCAAGAGGGCATTGCTAGATTGTATGATATAAATATTCAATTTTTAGTGATTTAACATGTTTAATAATAATATCACATGTATAATATCGTTGCTATTGTAGAAATAAATTTGAAATTAATTGCAACGGACTATAACATTTTAATTATGGATTTGAACTTTTTGTACTCTTTTTTCGTGCTTCCGACTTTTTTTTTACGTTAAATTGATATTCTGAGAACATTATTAATTTAATTTACTGACACGCTAGTTTGTACACTATTTATCCAAAATTTAATTTTCTTGCAGTCACGTTCGCTCTTTGGCACATTGGCTTTAGTTTTTTGTCTTTTGTCTCTTTCTTCTGTCTCTACGGTATCGTTACTAACTTTTTTAGACGAAGAGAAACTTTTTGTTTCCGAGTTTAAACGCGAACTTTTTTCGCGAATAAACTATTCGCGAACAAGTAATTTTGTAACTAGTATTATTTATAAGGGATGCATAACGAAGCGCTGCCGGGTTTATAAAATTTGATTAAGTAATAACCGTTTTTCAAGCGTTGCCTTGATATTGGACAACTCATTGTTTTTATACATATTTGCGATATACTGGATATCGTTATAATATTTTTTTTCAGAATAGTGTGTGTATAATTTTATTCATTAACCAATTTTTTAAATTTTTGTTGCACTTATAAAAGTAACATTTTTTCAACTCTTATTTGATTATGATTTAGTAATAATGGATTTTATACTTTGAGAACAATCGATTATTCGCTGCTATTTTCGGAATTTATAGCACGTGTAGCGAATTTTAATTTATTCTCTCTCCATCGTTTCGATCTTCTTGTTTTGCCCTCCGTCAGTAACCCTTTGTAAAATTCGTTGTCGCGAAAGTTACCTCTTGGTCTTGGAGATTATGCTGAAAGTCCTCAATAAATACATTTTCATTATAAGGTAATGTAAAATTTTTGTGTCTTCATTTCGAAAATTGTTAAAATTGGAAAAAATGACATTAAAGGTTTAAAAATTAAACGATGTCCTCTACCAGCAAAGTATCCTTGTAATATCTTTATATTTGCAACTTTTTTAAAGTTACGATTTTTTTATATTTAAATCATCAATTAAAATTGCATAAGAAGCTATAAAAAAAAAGCAATATATAGTTTCTTTTCTTTATATTTACTTTGCGAAAATTAAATTCAGTTTTGCCGTGGATTATTTTATTATGACAAATCGCAGAATAGATTCAGAAGATTATATTATTCTGCTAGGTTACGTTTTTAAATATCAGACATTTCCTACGTCATGCCTCATCCTAACGAATCGATGTCATGTTCTCGCCACCCACGTCGAAAAATCCGTACCAACTCGTCCAGCCGCGAATTCTGATTTATCTCCTTCGTCGTCACGACCTTCATGCTTACGGTACATCGGCCCCTGTGCCTCCGCCTCGCGGTTTTCCGCCCTTTGGAACGGGGAGACGTAGATAGAGCGAGAGAGGGGGGGAGGGGAGGAGAAGAGAGACGGGATGTTTTTTGCCGGACAAAGTAATTCCACCAGCAGACACCCCCACCAGTTTGTCGGCCGCGTGGCGATACACGCATCCCCACCCTCGATAATCACCGACGCGGTGGGGATGCATTCGGGGGTGGCGGCGGTAGCGGCTGGGGGCGGCTGGTCGGATGGTTGGCTGGCCGCTAAGGGGTTGCGTCGCGGCGTCGCCGTTGTCGTTTCTTGCGGATTCGGTGCCCCGAAAGAGAGAAGCTCTCAGTCGACGCGCGACCACCCTACACGCGACACCTACATCGATATCGTCATCGCAACCCCCGTGTGAGAGGCACCTGCCGGTCCCGATCGAAGGGGCGCGTGATAACACGTGAACAACGGAGGAGGACGCGAGAGGTAATTGGGGAATGCCGGACACGCGCGATTTAATTTAATCGGTTTGAAAAGGGTGTGACGGAAAATATCGATCCTGGAAATGTCAGATATTAAGAAAATTGTTGACGATTAATTAATCATAGACAATTACATTTTTGGCTACAATTTATTTGGTATTGATGATAAAGGGGGAATGGATAAATTCTGTTTGAGAAATATATATATTTCGAGAAACATCGAAGATATAAAAATATAGAAATATTATAAATATCATATAGAA
>NW_021849660.1:166831-199062 GCF_003651465.1 Formica exsecta | reverse complement strand
ATAAAAATATATAAATATTATAAATATCATATAGAATATATATATATATATATATATATATATAAGATTGGTGGAATAATTTTTTTTTGACATTAAAACATATGTGAAAAATGACTTTCCCACCAATCCAATATATATATTTTATATGATATTTATAATAATTCTACTGATATTTGATTATAAACATGATCTATTATATTTCGGTTTATCTGATACATATTTTTTGTTTGGTTTCTTGTGCCTGATGGATGGAGAATTTACATATATATTTTTTTATTTGCATACATAAATTTTCGTTATGCAAATACGTTTGAACAATCATAAATCATCTTCACGGTTGATATTTTATTGCATTTTATTGAACGTGATATTGCGAGTTGCGGCCAATCGCAGATGGAGTTTTTTCATTATACTAGCTCACCCTCGGCCGATCATGCAATGGTGGAAAATCACAGCGGACATGTAATAGTGCAATTTCTTTCCCGATGACTAAGACTTCGCAAACTTTTTCCACTACGTAGAGATACGCAATATTTCGCAAAGTTTGCTATTACATTTCTTAATGTGTGACCACACAAGCCTAGAATTAATCTTTTTGACATTCAATTCTCTCTGAAATTGCTAGAAAAGCAAGCATTAATAATGTTTTAAAGCTTTAATTATTAATTTGGTAATTATATAACAATTTAAATTTTTGCAGAAATTGTAACTATTTCATGTTCATGCGATAAAATTGTCGGCAAAAAAGTATATATTTGTCCGTTTTATCTTTAACAGAATCTTTACTATTCAGACTAATTACAAAAGTTTTCTCTTTTGATTTTTCACGAGGTAACGGGCGCCACGAACTTACAATCAGTCGTTTTCGTGTCGGCATTAACGAATTTTACACGTAATGCCTGGAATTATTTTGTGTTCTGTAAAATACCGTGGGGGTAACGTACAACGAAGTAAGGATATTCTTGCGGCAACATATCTTCTCGATAACTATACCGGTACCGATTTCCGCAACTTGAGACGGACATCGCGTGATGCGATCGTTCCTCCCTTCGGGCGCGATTCCTCCCGGTAGAGATATCTCCGTTCGCGCCGAAATGGAGACGATTTCATTGAACGAGTTTTGATGTAAGGACGTTCGCGTGGCCGTTTGTGAAAATTGACGAAGCCGTCACTCAAAAAAGTGGTATTGCAACTACAGCAAAAATTTTCTGGGTGCGCAAAATTAACTAAGTGACATAAATGATTAGCAAATACTGTGATATCGCATATGTTTCGCATTTAATCAATCTAAGTGACAGAGACAGAATTTATATCTGAACTGTTTGTGAAATTTAGAAAGAATGTTTTTCTGTGGCGCCTATCCATGTTAAGGCCAATCATACTTGTTATAAAGTTTGGCTGTGGTACACAGAAAAAATTAGCGGCAAGAAACAAATGAATATATAATCCTCACATCTAACATATTTGTATAACGCGCCCAATCTATCTAGCTCTTTTAAACAATTTCTCTCAATTTTTCGATGCTGCAGTTATAATTGGCAGTTATATTTCCCACAAAGATCGTTCTAGCTGTAGTATCGAAACTCATATTTATCCAATGCAGTGATTAACATTTGGCAATGGGACCTAAATTTTCTAGAAGATATTATTAGAATATTGCTGCTATAAATTCTATATGTAACAGACAATATTCTAACAGATACAAAAAATAGCGATAAATTTTGGTTGTGACACCTAGAAATCTACCTATATCAGCAAGACATTTTTTTGAGTGGTGGAAAATATCTCGCGTGTCGTTAGAGGTGCTCAAATTTTCAATTATACTCGCGTGCGCGTACGATTTTACTTTGATTCGAGTTTCTGAAAAATAATCCGTAAATATACACGAAAACAATTATTCCATATATTAATATATTAATATATTAATAATAAAGTTATAAATTAATTTAGAGTAAAATAATATAGAGTTAAATATTAAAAGCATATTCGCAGTAGTTATTAGCTGTATAATAATTGATATTATACATTGATATTATTTCCATAAAGGTTTGTGATGTGAACGGGGGATAATGAGATGAAGTAGAAATAACCGGCGTTGGTCAGACGACTGGCGCGCCGAATGAATTACGTTAGGAAATTGCGCTATATCGTTTTGTAAATTGAATTTTCAAACAGACGCAATGCGCCGCGGTGTCTGAAAGTAGGCAGGTCGATTACAGGCAAAACCCCGACAAGTTCAGATAAAGTGGCTTTAACGCGGCGCTTCCTTTGTCCCGTCGCGCCGGCTCCGTCTACGAGGGAACGCCCTTTCCTTCCACCCGCCAAGATTTACGGTGTCTATGGGGAAGAACTTTGATAATGCTCGGCGCGGAGCGTTATAGGGATCTCTCTTGCGTTGGGGCGAGTCTGGCGTTTTCCTTCAACGAAGTGGAAACGCACGACCGTGTGCAAGCGAAAGAAGTATCGCCGGTAGATACCGAGCTCGCGCGATATCATACCGGAAGAGAATAGAACGTGGCAGTTTTATTGTCGAGCTTTTAACGTGACCGTCGTTTCTTGCCAGATGGAAATATAAGAAAAGTTTGTCCGCCGGATTATCGTTTACTTTTATTGCCTTTACGACTTTCGCGATTAGAGTAGCTCTATTTGTTCGAATATCTTGTCTTTAATAAAGAAAAGTATACTCAAAGCGTCAATGTCAAAGAAACAGGAAAGGGAAAAGAACGATACCATGATAATTTCGTCGTCGTGACGGTTTATTTTTGAGTATTAATTTTTATTCTCGCGGAGAAAAAACAAGTGATGTCCTACAAAGAGCTCATTTGTATATTTATACATTTAATATATCATATATTACTTTACATGAGCGTAAATTACTTGATCGTAAAATCATTTTGCGGTAGCGGTATAATTTATTCATTGGGCAACACTGATAAGAAAATAGTATGACAAGCAATTCCATCGCGGGAAAGTACCGCTATCGAAACTAGTTGCGATACTGACATTTGAGTATTTGCGTGATGGAACAAGTTTGATTTTTTAGCGAATTTTATTTGCCGCGACTTTGAAGTTAAGAATTAATGACGATCTTTAATGATTTATTAATTGTATTAATGTTGGATGCGAAGATTACGATATTTAATGATGAAATTTAAAATCTCATTAATTATAAAATATAATCTTATGTTTCTTAATTTATTGATCACGATTTTAAATGACGCGACGAACCGTAACGTGTGTATGCTTCTCGTTGAAATAACAAGACAAGAATATAACATCTCTTATTTCGTAGAAAGTTTTTGTATATGAAGTTCTAGACAATGAGATTTATACGACATATCTATTAAAGCTTAAAATAAAGTAGCGTGTAGCCCATTGATGAAGACTGCCGTAAATTCCTCGTATTGATATTATATGATCTATATTTCCACATGATTCACGTAACGACGAGTGTATAACCGCAACAACTTCGTGATAATTTATGCAATATTCTGATTTTTCGTAAATACGTGCGTGCCGACATGCGTGCGTACGTGCGTTCCGAGCAGCCGGTGCGGTGGCTTCGATCGCTGCTTTTCGTGCGTGGAAACTTTCTTTGCCCATTAAGGGGCACGCGAGCCATTAGGTTATATGTATCGAGCGACGAAGACCATTAACTGGCTGAAATTGGCTCGAGAGGTATTTTCAAAAATTTCTCTTCGTCGATTTCCCACAGAACACGTCTCGTTTTTCATTCTTTTTTTCCTTTTTCATTTCTCATTGCTCCGCGTATGTTCCTCTCGCTTTATGGGGCAAACAGGAAAAAGGTTTTGTGCGAGTTTTGTAGGTTGTCGCGGGGGAGGAGAGGAGAGACGGCATTGTGGCTGTTTCTAATAAAGCAAACTGGTCTTTCTCGAGATGGAAGGTGAATTACGAGAAGACCTGTCGCACGCACATCCGTAATTTCGGAATTAACACGAGTTTTCCAAATATCACTTTGCACTACGGAAAACTTTAATCGTATATCTCGCGCAACTCGAGCTTATATCGCTATTGATTAATCACATGACCGAGAAAACTTTGTAAGACTGCACGTGAGGCAAAATCAATTATCGTTGCGTGTTTCGTTCTTCTTTATTGAATGAAGAATAAAATTCTAGAAAAGTCTATTTTTTCTTGATTAATATAAAACGATAGTAAAGCGTTTAATCCGGCGAGTAATTTTAATTTTAATTAAAAGTAACCTTTGTTCTCGAGATGGAAGGTGAATTACGAGAAGACCTGTCGCACGCACATCCGTAATTTCGGAATTAACACGAGTTTTCCAAATATCACTTTGCACTACGGAAAACTTTAATCGTATATCTCGCGCAACTCGAGCTTATATCGCTATTGATTAATCACATGACCGAGAAAACTTTGTAAGACTGCACGTGAGGCAAAATCAATTATCGTTGCGTGTTTCGTTCTTCTTTATTGAATGAAGAATAAAATTCTAGAAAAGTCTATTTTTTCTTGATTAATATAAAACGATAGTAAAGCGTTTAATCCGGCGAGTAATTTTAATTTTAATTAAAAGTAACCTTTGTTTTTTTTTTCATTTCTGTTTATTGCGTAATATAATATAATATAATATAATATTATACACTCCTTATACTCTTATTCGCGGAGAATGCATTTGCGGTCATCGATCTTTCGTTGACGGCAAATATACGTCACCGTATTTTTAGACGACGCTGCGGCAGGTAGATGTTGGAGACGAGTCTATTCCCGAATACTTCGGATTCCATGGATACGTTAGATAGCTGACAGTTGAACGGTTAGATGAACGTCACTCTCCGCAGCATTAGTTAGTTATTTCCGCCGACGGAATTATCGATCCCCATTTCCGTCAATCTCGTTAAGTCGTTAAATTGTCCGCATAATGCATAAATTTGATCATTTCTACCGTGACGTAAAATTTGCGAAATTATTAGTCCAACCGGAATCACGCCATGCAGAAGCTATAATATTAATTATATAAACCTTTTTTTAGAAAATGTTTTTTTATCTATTTACAATCTAGTTATATATTTGGTAGCAATACATTAATTGAAAAATATATGTTTTATAAATAATAAATTATATATAGGAAACGAGATCATATTTGCCAGTTAATTTACTTTTTACTCTGTTTGCATTGCTTTTACGTGTTCATTGGTTCTGATATACTGACATCGCTGTTTCGATATGTGTAACACGTCCGTGCATCCTATATATGACACGGCAACGCTCGTGATATGACAGTGGAAGAGACAGTCGCCATGGATAAGCGCGTAAAATATACCTATGTGGGTGGGTACATCATATACTCTATCAAAGTCACATATCATTTATATGGTTACTCTTGAAACTTTTATAGTGGCGCAAAAAGAGTTCATATTTTTGAATCATAATCTGTTATTTCTGTTTATTATTTGTTTATTATCTGTTTATTATTATCTAATTATTATGCATATAAATGTATAAAGATGCGAAAGAGAAATAATAATCGGAGACAATTCGTTTAGTAATCTACACATTTTATTAAAATATATTTCGTGCTCGCAATGCATCGCAATCTACAATTGTCGCGCAGACTAATGAATACGGGCTGCGTCCACACAAACATGGGATTTAATTGTCTGCAAACACCATTAACCGAATAATCGAGATAACCGCGTTCAACTACTGCGTGTTGACCGAAACGTTTTATTAAAATTTCAGTCATTCCCCGTTGGCTCGTTATCAAACGTGATGTTTATCATTTTAACGCAACCGTTGCAAATCTCAGTTTGAATGATAAATTTTCATCAGCCTATTAATGCGTGCCGACGGTAAAATTGAATCAATACGAGAGTAAAGTAAACAAGTCTAAATATTATTAAATAATATACTGCCAGAATTAATTTAATACGATCTCTCTCTCTCTCTCTCTCTCTCTAGAGAGATCTTGTATTAATTAAATTATTACTAAAACTAAGTGCATCGATATTTCTCATTATAATATGCTATCACAATCCGCGTTCATATTTTATCTTAAGTACCAAAATTAGCTCAGTCAACTCACCCCTTGTCCACAATGTATCGTATATTACGAGACGCTCTACTGGCGAAGCTCCAAAAATGCTGCACGTTACGAATTTCGACATGACCGGAAACATGTACAGGTGCAAAAGTCCGCGTTTGAGCGTCGTTTAATGGAGAATCAGGTATATATATCCGGCGAGCGACAAGAGTTTAAATGAATCTGTCTGTCGCAAACAATACGCCCCTTCCCCGATGTGTTTGTACGTCTGCCTTTCTCTCTCATGAAACCCGGAGAGTCTGACACCGTCACCGCGGATTTCTATGGACCAGTTTTCCATGAATCCTATCGGCGGCCGACAGTCGCAAACGCGTTAGACAATGCGCTGTCAGACGGCTGTCAGGATACCGTCTGCGGCTATATCGGACACATATACGCGGTTAAATTACTTTTTCGAACGAGAGAGCGCGATATCTCTGTGTCCTCGTGATAGATTATTTTCGAGCCGATCCAACTATATATATATGTATAAGTTATATGTAGCAGCTGTTTCTAACAGCGTTATGTAATACTTTTTGAAATCATGTTTAATAACGTAACATAATCATTGTTAGCTCTCTCCCCTTATTGGCGTAGCAACGAAGGAAGATACGGCAAGCAATTAGCACCAGATTCTGCTGCGTTCAAATATTAGTTCGCTTACGATACACAGTGATTGCTGATGGAGGCACCCTCAATTAATACATCCAACAATCTGAATCTTGCGAAGAAAATGCTGACAAATTTTTATTTATATTTCTATTAAGTGCACAATCGCTGAACGTGCATGAATTTCTTTCAATTTTTTATTGCGCATATATTTTCGCATAATATCGCGTAATTTTTTTTTCTTGTTTGTAATTTCATCGAAAGTTTGTAGTGGCTTTCGACAATTATTGGGCAATCTCGTTGTGACGACTGCAGTATTTAAAAAAAAAAAAACCGGCGATGTATCGGTAATTTTGTCAAAAAAAAAACGCCGGCAGCGATCACCGCGCTTTGTTCCGGCCGCCGCATAGGCCAAGCGTTTTTTTTCCGCACGTCGCGAGAGTTCGATAAAGGTAGACATACTATGTATATATGCCCCGGCGTAGCTACATACACGTCATCCATATTGGCCCTCTCCCGGCGACGCACATATCGCCATATGTATATCTATATACACACGTACACAAGCGCGCGCATACACGTGCGTTATGTAAGCGGTCGTGTAACACTGGATGCGCGAGAGAGCAGGTGGAATATGGACCCAACTGCGTCGAGAATATATATACGTTGCGTCTGGGGGACTCTACATTTTTGTTCGGTCAAAAATTCAACGCATCGGCGTGGCCAAAACAACTTCCACTCCTTTGTCTGTGACGCATCCGAGAGCATCTGCATAACGAGCAGTTCTCTTAAACAGTTAAAATTCTGTAAGCCCAGTGGAAGGTCGTGTTATATAACTGGTAAAACACATCGATCATAACTGTTTACTTGATAAGAAAACGAAAAGGTCAGACAAAAATCCGTTCTTCGATGATTGCTGCTGTAATGTATCCCATAGATTATTTTGCCATCGCTTTAATTATGATTAATATTGACAGAGGATTAATGACACACAGTGATATGCAGAGATTTCAAATGGCGAGGAGATGGATAATCTAAACGTGACCGGTTGAAATTTGTTGCGCGTGAAAAAGAAGTAAAGGAAGAGGAGGGAAATGGAGTTGCGAGATTCACAATGTTTTGATATGATGGCTTCATCCTTTCTTGCTCGACGTGATCGTAAATCGTCTCTGTGGCAAGTTTTCAATATCTTCATGCGATACTACTGCAATATCTTCTTGTCCAATATACCGTAAATCAAACACGAGTGCTCTTGTCGCTCGTTGCATATGAAGCGAAACATTGTTCGGACCCGAACTAGTTACGTATATCCATAGCGAGATATTGTTCGGATCAAATGTTTCTAGACGAAACGTTCCTTTAAAAAACGCGATTCCTCGGAGGTGTATCCTCGCAAATATTGCGAAACAACTGTTAGTGTTATAATTTACTTTCTCACCTCTATGTCTATGCAATATTACAAAAACGAAATCTCAAAGTTTAATAAACTTTGTTTTACGTACGTAATTTATTGAGTCTCTTTTTGCTTAACAAAGTAAATTCTACTTGCCGAAATACATAACATTTTGCAAGGAGATGTACCTGCAGATCTATGAAAGTTCCGTTGAATTGAAAATCTTGCAAATGCGAAAGGCGGGATAACATAATGCCGAAGAATTGCGAGGGAGAAGAGAGGCTGTTTCTTGCCGAAATATTTGTCTAAATTCGTCGTCTTCGTCGTTGTTCTTCTCGTTGCCGGTGCGACAAGAAACTCGCCCGATTTTGTTCGGCAAAACAACGAACGCGCGGCGGAAACTTTATGCGCCCGGCTTTACGAACTGGAACCGACCTTCGCCCAAATCCTTCGTCGACGTTCTATTGTCGCGAATAAAGACTACGTCGCTCGCTCGAGGGTAATGCAATTAATTGAAAATTCTGCGAAACGGTACAGGATTCCTAAAGCGAATAAATAAATCGACGAGCTTTTTTCGACGAGCGACGAAATTTACAGTTCCATAGAGTTCATTGGAATAAATTCGCGGCATAAACTTTTATGGTATATTTTTAAAACGGAAAAATAGAAAAACTGCTTTGCCTTTTTAAAGTTTTATTTGGATAATAAATTTGATATTCGAAACAAATTTGCAATTAACTTACGACGAGGGAATATCTTATGGAATACACGACTGAAAAAAATATAAAAGAAAGAGAAATATTATTGACGAATAAAGGAAGAAAGAAATACATTTAATTTCCGTTTGTCGCGCGACGTGCCTTTTAAATGATTTTGATAGATCCTTTTTTCTTTGACCGATTTTGTTCAGTTAATTGGAAAAGTTACTGCAATTGAATCCCGGTTGATGCGCACGAACGAAAACACTCGATTGCGACCAGTAATTTTTATATTTTTTTTTTTCAGTGATGAAGCCGGCTATTTCCTCTTTTTAATGACACAGCGGGCTCATTGCTTTCTGTACAATTTGAAATCGGTTTTAACGAGGTTATCTAACTAAACTCCCCCGATGTAATCCTCGACGGAGGCTCAAACGCGACTGTCGGGTTAAGTCGGGAAAGTTTTCAATTATCGAGATTTCGTGCGATTTACTTTGTGATTAAAGTACCTACCTGTGCTCGCCACTTATCGGTCGTTCGAGAGTCGCGAGTGAATCGATTGGCCGTTTCCCAGGCGATAAAAACACAATGAATTACAACACGGTGATATCGATGAGCTTACGTAAGTTGAAATTCAGAATCGTATAGCAACTGCATATTTTTTAGGTCATCGATCTTGAAATTTCTCTATAGTTATCTGTGTGCAATTGGAAGTCCCTTGACGTTTCGCGTTCACCGATGTGCGGTTCTCGCGACGGAATCGTGAAGCTCCGACGGTGATCTTAACGGAGAAAATATCGCGGCGATTGCAAGAGACGACCCACGGATCATGCGCGACCCAATTTGATTACAAGACGATGTTCTGGCCGTAATTACTGCCGCGGCGCTAATCGCGTTACATCGTGCGTTCGACCGAGCCCCACCTGCCGCGAGACATCCGGCCAAATGGCTTGCGCCGAGCAATCAATTCGACCGAGTTCGAATAACTATTCCAATTAACAGTAAATACGTACGGTACGCACGAGCCAATCAGTCTCTCGAAGAGAACGATCTATTGCAATGGTTTCTGGTAGGACGTTATATAACCGTTTAACTTACCGTTTGCGTCATTACCTCTTCAGTCTTGATAAATATTCTTATTGACAGATACATTGATTACTAACGCGTCGTCTATTTTGCTCGGATGGTATGATATATCGTCATGATTTTCCGAAACATTTTGACATATTTCTTTGTCGATATTTCCTTCATCGATTGAGAAAAATTGGAATAATCTCGGTTAATTTATTGCAATTTTTATAATAGCTTATTATAAATTTAAATTATAGTTAATTTTGTAATATACGGGAGAAAAGTTAAACCTTCTCAGGAAACCTTCATATTAAAGCCTTTATATTAATTAATATTTAATAAACCTTCATATTAATTTTACATTTGAAACGATCTACGATTCTATGCATAATTTATTACAGGATAATGATAGACATATTGGAACGTTTTAGACAATTAAAGAGTGCTTATTTAATAAAGTAATTTTAAACATAGTCATGTATCTTTGAAATATTTATAAAATCAGAGCGCAAAGATTTTATATACGATTCAAATCTGTAATAGATGTACCGGATAGTAATACAGTTATAATAATATAAGTTATAAATGACAAAAGGATGGACTCATAATTCAGATCGAAGGATAGAGTAAGATAGAAAAGGAATAGATGGATAAAAAGATAAAGAGAGAGAGAGAGCGAGGAACGCAGTTAGAACGGCGTTTTAAACAATTTATCGTTGGTGTCTTACGTCGATAAATAGAATTTAAATTAATAGAAGGTTATATTTTTCATATGCAAAGCGCGATGTTTACATTGAAAATCGTGATTTGTGAAGTCCGAGCGACATATTATACAAATCGAGAGGAAGAGGGAGATAGCTACGTCAGAAGGTGGCGGGAGAAGTCACGGTAGAAGGGAAGGGAAGGGAAGACGAATAGCCGCAGTTCGCTGCACCTGACTATTTATAACAAATCAATAGGTGCCGGCAGCCGGTGCGTTCCTGCATAGTGTTTCTTGCATTTGCAAATGGTTCTCACGAATACGCCTTAAATACGATGAACCTTAGAAACATTGAACTCTTTTGATTGCGCACAATTTGATCGTCAACAAACGATCTCTTTATCATTTACTGCAATTTTTCGCAATTTTTTATTGCGAAAAGTTTTGTAACGCAGTATCTTATATAGAAAAATATTCGGTTCGGTGTAAAAAAGATTTGTTGAATGATTCAAGAATGTGATATGTAATTTAATGTAATTTAATCCGTGATCGATGATTCACTATGGCAGTAAAAAGTTACGTTTAAGTCTGCATGTTATTGCTTCAACACATTAGTCATCGAAGGCCAGTAGTAAGAATAAATAATTATTTTACGCTAATTACTAATCGGCCATTATGTTATCATTGATTGCAAAAGTTTTTTGCTGGATTTCCACTCGCTTAATATTATTATCGTATATTTGCAGTATTAGTAGTAATTTTTTTAAACAGACTTGAATGAAAAATTGTGAAAAATTCGTATTATCAAATTCATTTTAAGCTCGTTGTGTTTAATATCGAAAAAAATGAGCAAGAAAAAATATGTATAAAGAGATAAATATATTCTGTATATATACGTGGGCAAATAAAAAAACTGCCAATCCGGTGGCAAAAATGCTTAGATTTTAATGGAAACTACTAGAAAAATGACTTGGGTGTGCGTTGGAAATATTTTCATCGAATAAAATGTTTTAGAAAAAGTTCGGTTTATACTTAACCTGCCTACGTATTTTATATAATAATATTAGCAAAGAAAATACTTTGTCCGTTTCGTGTTCGATTTGTTTATCTGCGGTATCGTAAACAATGACGTGATACCGGTTGCCGTGTTTCTGTGGTTTTTCCCGTTGTCTTCAATTACACGGTGGATATTGATCAACAAAATTAACGGGAGAAAGTCTGAAAAGCTTTTTCTTTCATTCAGTTGCGCTCCGGTTATGCTTGTACGCGGTTTCCTACGGAATCCGCAGCCGGGATATCCTTGCGGTGCACCAAGCTAGTCTCGACGAATGAAATTATCTCTCTTCGTAAAGTAGTAAATCGACTGATGTGTATGTGTTCGAAGGTCGAATCGAAAATAGTGAATTCTTCGGAGCTTTGACACTGAAATCGAAGCACGATTCATTACTTCAAAATTTTTACACATATTTCGATGGACTATTCTTTTACAACATGATCAACTTTTGGGATACTGAAAGATATCACAACTTTTTTAAAGCAGTGTTTCTTTTGTTTTGTTTAGTTAAAGATAAGTGACATATCAAAAAAACTTTCTCGGGTAAAATATATAAGTTTCGCACAAACATTCCTCCGAAGCTTCTCAAGATTTATGAAAAGTTTCAAAGTCATCTCCATCCACCAGGCGCACGATTATTTTATTATTGCGGCAGTTACGATAAATTGAAGGCGTGGTATTTTAGTTCGGTCAGAGAAGTGAACGATTCGAGTGATGCGGCGAAACGAGGGGCAGTGAGATCGGCGCTTTCTTCAAAAGATTATCTTCGGTCGTTTCGTGTGTTTACGGTGCGCGAATAGACATTCAACATGTTTGCTGCAATGGTGCTGCACAAGCATAACAAGCACAACAATGGGAATCACTCGAATCACCACGCGAGCAACAACAACTCCACCAACTCCACCACCAGCAATAATCTCAACAACAACAATCACATCAATAACAATGTCAACAACGTAAACCAGGCATTCAGCACAAGGGCGGTAAGTGAAATAATACCATCAAAGTTCTGACCCGTATTCGATCTCCTTTTATTTTTAGCCTTTTCATAAAAATAACGTTTTACAATTTTACTGAATATTTTATATTATAACAGTAATTAAAAAAACTGTGATTTTTAACGAGAAACCGGATATTTTATCACGATTATATGCATGAAAAATAAATATAAGATAACTTCATCGTTTGACAACATATCCGTTTTTAATTAAAAGACAAATCCGTCTTTCGATTCGATCAAATGCTTTTTAACGACGGCGCGTTTCCATAGGGAATTATTATTCTTGCAAGCGTACAGGAACGAATCGCGAGTCGTTAGATGTAAATTTCGTGTCTTTCAACGTCGTCGTATTTTTCGGAGCGAACCCTTCGGCGGGCACCGGCTTTCGCGGGCTCCGGCAAGATTTAGAAGGATTTTTATCAGCCGAGCGCGAAAAAGCTCGGCGGAATGCTCCTTTCGGTCGGGCAAGAGGATGCGGAAAAAAGAAAATTTTTCCGCTCGAAGGGAAATCACGTTTACGGCGCAAAAGGATGGGTCTTATCTCTCGCATTGCAGAAACTATCCCGAGGAAACCGCGATGATTTCGCTGACATCGCGGACGACTCGCCCCACGAAATGCGACGGTGGTCGTGAATATAGTTTTACTTCGTTTCTCTTTTTCGTCTATCGTCTTTTCGCTGTACTTCTCCTCGGTTTATCTCTGATGTTTGTTTTTTTTTTTTTTTTTTACGTACATCAGAAACAACTATGCGGAAGAAATCTTTCTTATGCCGCGGCATGAAGGCGATTTTTTTTTGTTGGTTTGTCGCTTTTTTCGTAGAAAATTCTTCGTAGAATATCTTCGCGCGTTGTGAAAAGACTTTAAGATTAAGCAAAAATTTTCATTAAACCATAATCCTCTTTAATTCGAGCCACTTGTACCGCAGGAATGATAAATTGGAAACTGAAAATTTAAACTCGATTGTAAACGCGGTGCTGCGGTTAAATATGAATGCTACCGCACACGGTATTACTCGTGACGTGTAGTGCACGGCGGATTATATCGGTTTAATATTTTAGGATTTCCTCGGGAATATCTTCTATTTCGTGCGGTTCGTTAAAGTGGCGCAAGGTATTCCAGTTTCAATTTCCAGGATATACTCGATCGAAAGATTGGAAATGGAGAATTCAGCGAGTGGTTGATGTCGAAATATTTCGAAGTACTGTTGGGAATCGGTTCCATGTGTAACGCGATGTGACAGAATTTGTTTTATAGAAGTGGTAAAGCGCGGCGAGCTTCGAACGGAGACAGGATTCACCCTATTACGCGAAATCTATTTTTTTTTAGGGCTGATATTGATTTTCGTTATTTTTATTCCATCGCGGTAGTCGAATTTTTTGATAAACGGGAGATCGTTCTCCTTTTTTTGTTAATTACAAATTGTTTTTCTCATCGCGATAATTAAGATTCGGTGGAAATTGAGATTATCGTTACCAACAATGACTGTTATTGCTGTTGTAAATTTCATGAAATAAGAGAATGGTAAACAATATGCGCAATCAGAATGCCTGCTCATTTCTCTCCTAGTTTTCTCTACTTTATTTTGCGAATTACCGTTGCGGTTTATTATTCTGCGGCGCGATCTGCATCCTGTTTGCCGTCCAGCGGGCGGTTTATTTTTTTGAGCAGAGAAAGGGTGGAGGACTACGAATGAGTTAATTGCATCTGTCGCTCCACCTTCCCCCCAAAGCAAGGCGAAACTTCGAGAGGGTTAAATGCAAATGAAGTAGTGAGATTAAGTTCTTTGTGCTATTCAGTCCTGATAACGACCATGTTAAAGGACTCGCTCGATACGCTTATAAATTAACAACTAGATTAAACCATCCATGATTCTCCGCGCGTCTAGCGTCTTTATAGTTTTTCGTCTCTGTCTATTTTCTCTACCTATATTTTAGAAATTAATCAACGATTGTGTCTGCGCTTTCAGAATATATATTTTATTTTCTTTACGCGTTTTTTTTTTTTTTTAAGTGAGAGTTTGAATGCATTTTATAGAGAACTTGTATTACATGAAATATTAATATAAAATTGATAATAAATTTTCTCAAAAAGATAGACTATTGATTTTATTATGATATAATTGTTTATCATTAAGATCTTTTGTAGCGGCTATTAATAATTTAGATTTGTATTATTACTGTTATTATTATCGCCATCACGATTATTATTATCAGTACGATTCAGTTTATCTGGCTTGGAAGATAGAAATTCATAAATGGCTAAATGAGTTTTACCGAAAAAGAAAACAAAACTCTTTTACGTTCCATCGTCCCTTAAACGCGTTTTAAGGGTGAAAGCGTCGCTATATGGTAGAAGACAAAAACAGTTAAATATATCGACGTGAAGCGGAATAAAGACCGTTTTCCCTCGGAGGGAGAGCCCGTCGATTCCCTTGTTTCGTCGTACCTGTCTATCTACCTTTCGCCCTTCAGTCTTCGTGTCGTTTCTCAACCGCCGCGTAATTCGATTTCGAAGCACGACGAGACTCCCGCTTTGTGCGACTTCTCGGGCCCTCGTCGGCTTGAAATAACTTCGTGAAGGGCTTCGATTTTCCCAAACGTGCGGCTAGTGTATGTAATACGTTATATCAAACGATATGAGAAATGTCAGATAGACACGGAAAATTGGAAGCTGTACGATTCCAACCATAAAATATGATTTATAACTTGGCGAATCGTTTCGCCTTAAAGCTGAAACTTCAAAGCGATTCTGCTAAGCAATTTCTTTTAGCGCTTCTTGATAAATTATGAAAATAAGATTTTCATAATTCATTAAAATAATATTACATAAAAATAATTTTCTAGAGAATTTCTCCTTTTTCTCTTTTTTTCTGAGTCTGTAATTTTCTATTCTGGCGAGTTCAGAGTATTAAATACAGGCTGACAAAGAATGGCTATGATTAAAAACGCCAACTGTGATTAAAAACGCAACCTTTAATCTTTAAATGACAGAACAGAGAGGTGGATCGATTACGTAATAATAAAAACCAGGAGACGGCTAGGAGACTCAAAGAAAAAATATTTGCTCTTTTTAGATTAGTGATCTGAAAGATCGATAATCTATTACCCCAGTCAGGCAAAAGTATAAATAGTCGCCGGATGTCAATACTGTCCTTTGTAATAAATATTGGAAAGTCTAGACTGAATTAATGCGTACATCAATTTTTTATATGCACAATCTCTTTTTTTGTCTGATCAAAATTATTATGCAAAATTATTTATTCCCTTCGCGTTTGTGTTAACGATTTTATATTATCGAATTTCGCGCCGAAAAAAAATCGGATATTTTTTGCGAAACGTTGATGCGTTTCCATTAACGCGTCGGCGAAGCGAGACGGATCCATCGGTTCGAAAATTCACCCTCTCGCCGATGTCTACGGGGGGAAGGGGGGAGGATGATGTTACTATGGAGGATGCCCGGGCGACCGCATCTCGTTGCCAAGGTTATGCTTGGACAATCAATGGACCCGGCTGTAATCAGCGCGATTATAAACGGTGTTCGCTTAACGCCTCGCCGGTCGCCATCATTAATGTTCGACAAATTGGCCGGCCATGCCGCTTTTGCAAATAACTAGCGCGCCACCACGTTCTCGTGGATGGGAAAAACGCCGCCGACGTCATTACGGCATTGATCGTCATTTCCGGAAAGGTGATTACCAGCAGCAGCGGCAGCGAGTCGACAGTAGCCGGTCGATAATTTCGAGAATGATTCGCGAGCTCATTCGCTATTCTGTAATTAGCTCGCGAATTAGTTTTTCATATAATCACCTCAGTGCTTTTAACACGCACGTTGCAACTCACTAAACATTTAACGCGATGATTTCGTATTATTACTTCTAATTCAATGTAATTATGATAAATTTATTATAATCGTGCGAATTTATCCGACGCATCGAAAGAATTAAATACAGTTTAAAGCGCTAAATAAAGTTTCACGTGCATTAAATAACGCGTGAGATAGAGATATAAGTTTAATTGGTGACACAATATTCTTTTTCTGTCACAAGATAATAAAACAGGGAAGGGCGGATATGACTATCGTAATAATCTGCTTTGCGTCAGTTTTATACAGATATAAACCTTAAAGTTTCGATACAATCGCGTCATCCCATTCTACGACGACCGACGATCATCCCGCCGTCGTCTTCTATTATGTATTATGTAGTACTCGGCCAACTCTCAAATCCATAAAACACGCGAATTCTTTTTTTATATCATCGTATTATGCGAATGTCGTATAAATTTTTTTATTCTGTCACATTACTAGTCATCTTACTTGCCTCTTGGCATGTGTGAAAACGGAACATGCGTTTGTACTCTGGAAATAGTGTAGTGCAATATAAATGTTTGAAATAAAAAAGTTATATTTTTTAAAATACGAATGAATATTCTTAATTTTGTAAAACTGGATTTTTATTCCAAATATTTAAATTTTACATTTATTCAAATTCTTCGGATTTTCATATCTTAAGCTTGCGCGATTTTTCTTTGTATCTTTGAAAATGTACGTAAAATGTTCACGTTGAATTTATAAATCATTTGATGAATTTTATATTTAATATATAATCAATTATTTAGACATTGATATCATCCGCATTCATACTATACACTATACACATAAACTCTATGACAATCAACGGAAATGCACATTTACAACGTACGTTTGATATCGTGAAATGATACGTAGAATCGTTGCGACAACGATCGATTTGGTAAACTGTTAAAATCAAACAGATGGTCGGAGATTGGAAATGAAGTTTGTTGCAAACCGATATGTTTGGGTAATATATATCGTATTTGTGAAGCTGGCGTCTCATTTCGTGGAAACTCATACAAATTATTAAGAGTTCTAGCTTTATTTTCTAGCTTTATTTTATAGTTTTATAGCTCTTGATGATTTAAGTATGATTTTTTTTTTTCAAAGAAATTGCCTCAGAAAAAACAAAAATGTCAAGCTCAGCATCTTACTTTGCTTTGCGAGACTTTTTATATCATTTTTAAACAGATTTTTAAACATTTATAGTTTCAGAAAAAAATTTTTTATTTTATTTTTTTAAGTAAAACATATCGAATAAAATAAAATAGTGACGAACAAATATTACAAGCACACATACCGAGATGGAAAAAATACAAGTTCTAGAGTTTCATTCGTTAGGGAAAATTGTTTTTATCTCATTTTACGCCTACAAAAAAGAAATATTGAAAATAAAGCTAAAATTCTTATTAATTCACGAGTATTTACAAGATGATACAGCAACTTTACACAACACGTACCCACCTGATATTACATCGATAGATAATCGATCAGCCGGGCTTGCTGTTCTGAATACAAAGTTTCTCGCGCAGACGTGTCTTACTAGTTTTGAAAGCTGGCTTGAATAGCAAAAGAACATCGTTAATATCAAGTGTTTTAAAGTATTTGAGACAGTCGGCGAAAATTTTTGGCAAACATGTTGAAAACTCATTTGACATTTTCACGACGAATACGGCCGTCTGGGAAGCAACGCATTTGATTTGTCCTTTTGCTTCGTGTCGTGCAACTGATTGCACAACAGTACACTTATCTCCCTGCATCGTATAATCTTTTTTCTTTCGTATTTCATCTTCGGCCGTTGCTGTCGTTGGTACTCAAATGTATCCCGACTATCACTTTACGCGGTGCACTTATAATTAGTTGTATATTGATGGGACAATGCGATCTTACGAAATATCAATTTCACAATTTTTTTGTATAGTAATATATTTATTTATACAGACAATTTTTTCACACGTTTTCACAAAATTTTATATATTTTATAAAATTTTATAGTTGACCAAAAATAAACAGAAAATTTAGTTTTAATATAGCATCTTTAAATTTGTCTCGTATCATAAAATCTTTTTTTTTATTTTTCCGCGTGGTATATTCAAAATTACAAGAATGAAAAAGTTTCGAATAAATTTACAACGAAATTTCCTTTTTACGGGAAGGTTTCATCCTATAAGAGTCCGTGCGTAGGTTAATTAGCCAGTCTCGACATCGTCAGGAGTAACACCGTTAAACACTCACGTTGCCGCCTATTAATGCACCCTACGTGCACTTCCCGCCGTTGGCCGACAGCAGGAAGCTGCCCTGCACCCCGATCCTACATCGAGGAGGAGGAGGAGGAACCAAAGGCCGCCTAATGGTAACGATGTAATGACCTTACCCGCGCGGCGTACCTTCCGGTTACGAGCTTCCTGATGCCGGCGGAGACCGCTATCGTTGTCCCCCGGGTCGATCGTAAAACTAGAACTTCCCCGTCGTGGAAAGCCCGAAACGGAACGGTTGATTTTATGACGAAAAACCGGTTCTTGGACCGGAAGGTTTCCCGTTTAACGGTAATTGTCGGTACCTCCGCAAAGTTGAAATACTCCTCGCAGATTTGTACATAATGGTGAATATAAAAATCTTATTCCTGTGTCTCGTACGTGCTTCTGCGATTTCAAAGAGCGATGTATGAAACGGTGCTCGCGAGAAAATATAGGAAAATAGAAGGTTATTGGTGGTTGCTTTGTCTAGAAAATTGTACGTGCAGTGGAAAATAAAATATATTTGAGATCATCTCATATCTTGTAATAAACTAATATAACGCTTCGAATTTTACGATTGATTATACGGGTTTCAATTTTATCTTTTGATCTTCAATCTTGGAAATTGAATTCCCGATTATGAAACTTCCGGAGATTTGGATCTACATGGGACGTTAAATTTTGCAATTCTCTGGATATGAAATTTTCCAATCTAATTTTCACTCTCGAATTGTTGCTTTATTCGATTGTCTCGGATCGAGATAATTCAAAGTTGGGTTATTTTCATCATTCATTGGTTTCTCACTGAATTCTAATTATCCAATTACTATGATTATCGGAGTGCAATGATCTCTAGATATATAATGCAATAACAAAGTGTCTTAGAGGAACATTTATTATCGTTTGAAATTTAATTTTCCTCTATATTTATGCTTTAATCACAAAAATCGTTCAATTGTGCATGATAATGTGATAATACTCGGCTACTAAAATTCAAATTACGCGATTGTTTCTTATTCGACATTTTTTCTTTTTTTTTTTTTGATGCTTAAACGTAGTATTTGTTCTTTATCTTGCGCGAAAATTCGTCTCTCGAGATCTTACTTAGACAACAATTTTCGACGCGTCAATCTTTCCGACGGAATGGACCATTTGCTTCTCCGTTTTTCCTCGCCTGCCGTCCAAAATGTTACACCACCATTTTATCACGGGGATACGCACTCAAATAGACAGACAGGGGAATGTACATAGACACATAGATAAATCTTGGATTACGACCATCGTTGAATATTTATGATTGATAAAAGATATCGCGGACGAAACAACGCAAAAAATATCGTCATGAATATACGTAAATGTATGATATACGACGATGAATCAACGCGAAGTGAATTCGAGAGATTTCTTGCAAGATAAAACGGCGACTATTTGGAAGACTAATTTGTCGCGGATTTTATTTTATTCGTGTAAAATTGTAAAATAACCGCAGTTTCATTTTTTGTTTTTGCGTGAAACAGCCGAGATGTTTTGTTTACATTCTTGTTTTTCGAATAAAACTCAGTTCTTTTGAAAAAGACGGAGCTTGTGTAAAATAATAACATTTCTTTTGTTTGTTTTTGTATTCAACCGCGTTGGTAGAAAACAAAACATGTAGTAAGGTATAATAGTATTTCAAATGTCAACACAGAAGTCAGTCGACGATGAGCAGGCGTAGACACAAGACTGTAAATAAATTCCTAAACTTTTTCGATAAAAGAAGAGAGACTGAGCTTAAAGATTTGGAATAATTGAGTATTAAATGTTTCTCGCTTGCTAATAATTTTTTATTATCAGGGAAATTACATTTTTAATACGCAATATTGATCGCTCATTGTGATTATCGTACGACTTATTGTGTTTCTTATGGGTGAACGATAAGTGACCGAGTTTTGTAAATCCATGCCATGTTTTCTTAACATACCATTCGAAGAGAGACCTTCACACTCAAATGCAACGAGAACAGAACAGTTCGCGATGTCGAAGCTTCGCGTTCTTACGTCAGTGCGCGTTTAGTTTCTCGCATCTTTTCATGCATTCTAACGTACACATACTCGGTCTCACGTGTCTCGCAGCTGCCATTGTTTTATTCGACCTCGAAAAATCTAATATTCCACTTATTCGTCCTATCCTTTTGGCATCCGCGCCGCCACATCCATTCAAGGATCTTCGAGGATGCGCGGAGGCTGTGGCAAAATTGGCAAGCTTCCGGCGTTCCAAATAAGACTTGGCGTCGATATTCCATCGCTCGAGACTGGCTGTCATCAAGTATTTACTAACGGTTGCGCCGGCTTCATGTTTTATTTGTTAGACAGTCGAGCATCACGAACTACAGTCTTCCCCATTTCCAAAGCTTACCGTGGTAAACCAAGGTGTAAATCGCATTGCTCGAAATTGCCGATGCGCGGAGTGTCCCATAAATCATGAGAAAGCATTTATTATGGAGGTCGAAACGTGTTTTCGTGAAAACATTGGAAACTTGCGACTCGCTAAAATCTCGGAAAAAGTTCATTGCATATATCTTGCAAAATGATATATTTTAGATCAACTTATCGAAAAATTTGTTCTCTAAAATTTTTTTATAAAAGTTTTTTTTAATTATTTTCTTCATAAATATTTGTTTTTACGATTAGTCATTAATAATGATGGTATAAAATACACAACTCATCATTTACATTTGCGATATGTCAAAGAACGAATAATGGTAACAACTGGCAGCGCCGTTATAATAACGTCCAACTCCAATCAGAGTATAGTGTCAGTCTATAGTGCTCGGACTTCTCTACAATGATCGTAATTCGCGCAACGTGCATTATCTGTCACTCGCGTCGTTTGTCATGTATATACCGCTGTGAAAGTACTGTGAATTACTCGCGTCACCCTTCCTCTCGCATAGTTCGAACGTATCGAACGTAGTGCGACTCCGCCGCTCTCGGTATCGACGACGAATCGTGCGCACCGTTTTGACCTCGTCAAATGTCGGAGCGGCATTTGAAAGGAACGACCGCCATGCTCTTTAATATCAACCACTTTCAGCCGGCTGCTGTGTTCGCCGGCCGGTTAGCACTCGGGACCCGCTGGTGTACACTTTGTGGCATTTAAATCGCTAGGAAGATGATACGGTTATCTCCAGGCAAATTTTTTCGACTTCTTATCTTTTATATTTTTCTATTATAATATTAATTTATTTAATATAATTATATAAGTCTTATATACGTGATGTGCATTAACGAATAACAAATTTAAATAAATTCTTAAGCCATTTTCTTTTGACTTGACACGTGAGAAAGAAAGGTGATTTAATAACGCGATATGCGTAAATTCTTAGGATGACATGTATATCTAAGGGAAGTCATATCGATCTCCGTTAAGCTCGATGGAGTATACTTCGAAGTATATAAAAGCTATAACGGCCGCGTTATCGTCGATCTATATTAAGACTGTTGTAAAAGTGAATATTTGACCGCTAAAGAACATATACACTATAAGCATATAAAAATTTCTGCATTTTAACGCCACGTCAGTGTTATGTCATATTAAATACTATTTTCTGTTAGATCTTCTTAATTGTACGATTTAAATTATCTATTTTCTAAATCTTTTATTATCAATTTTTCGAAAGTAGACGAATATAATATTATTTTTATAATCTCGACTTGTACAGCTTAACTTTTGTAACCAACGTATTGCTTAATTCGATAGCTCGTAAACTAGATGCGAGATAAAGCGCATAATAGATTTGTGCACGCGCAGAATTAAAAAACAATTTATTACGATTGTTGTCGAGAACAACGCAATCGCGTCGCGGGTAAAAATGCGACCTTTACGTAACGACGGATTGTCGTGGCATATGCCGTAGACCGTCTGTAGCTAGTCGCTTGGCGAAACGATCCAAGTTTTATCGAGCTCGCATCGCCGTTGGACAATTTCGAGGAACAAACGGATCGTATGGTAAACGACAAATTGGGTCAGCAAATCGTAACCGCGTAATCACGGTACTACAAACGGCATGCTTGATACAATTTGCCGGTGTAATCGCCGCAACAATTCCGATTTCGAAAGGCGAATTTTGCGTCCGGTAGCGACGATTATGTCACTTGTCTCTCGACGAGTTCCATTTTATAATCGGTATTTCGTTCCGCGCAAGAAGACATCCCTTTTTTCTCTTTCCTGCATCGCGAGATCGTTCGCGTGTCGGCCGTTCGTGCTAGCAGCTGTGCGCGATGTATCTCGTCGCCTTTCACTCGGTACCTCGCGCCATTGTGCAGCAGTCGCGCGGCGGCGATTGCGCAACGATATTTTATAGCTCTAGCGTATTGCGAAATGAACGCACGCTCCGACACAAGGCGAGAGCTCGTCATCGCGACGCGGTCGCGTTGCAGCTGTCGCTCGATTGTCTTCTTCCGGCACGCGCCGAGACAGCAACCCGGTAACAATCAAACGAATCCATCGTTCGATATCCCGAGATTCAATTGTAAAACTAATCCGCGTGATTATTTATTTCGTAAAATCTCTCGCATTCCGTTGAAAGTAACCCTCGATTTGTCGCAAGTATTGGATAGCAAAATAAATAGATCTCACCGACAGGCGAGAGATTCATCGCGCACCGATGATATTAAAATTTAATAGCCGAATGACACATGCAGAGCGTGAATCACTGATTGCGTCTCGCTTGTCACGCGATACTTCGTCTATCATTCGCAATAACCGGTACGGTATGCGAAATAACATTCCGCTCCATAACTCAGCCTATAAAACCGCAACATGTATTCCAGATGCCGCGAGCCCAGGTGCGAAAGTGAAGTCCCCGTGCTCCTATATATTTCGGATGCGCCGCAATAAAGCCGATTTCGCCGTATGAGTCGACCGAAATTTAAACCCCATCGCGCGAGGTATCGCAGTTGCCGCATATTGGTCATAACGAGAATATATTTCCCGAGTATCTCCCGATGATTCTCGCGGTCAAGTCGTATTTTTCGCGTACTTTGTACTTATTCAAATGTGAATTTCTTTCAACCGTCCGTGTTGCGAGGACGACCGCAATTTTAACAACTCAATTTAAAAGCAAGCATTATATTTCTTTGTAATTATCTTTCTAATTATATCTATAACGTATAAATATGACATCATTTATACATCAATATCCTTGATAATATTATACGAGTTTGATTTTTTATCTCTCACTATGTATTACCGATTATAAAATGATCAGAATTATTTCTCGCAGACAATTGAATTTATTATTCACTCATATGCTTCGCTAAATTATAAAGTATCGTATATCATTACGACAGATGAAAAATTATGTACTCCATTTGGACACAAGTAAAACCTAACCGACGTGTAAGAACATTAATCGTACATCGAGGTCTCTATCGATGATATCAGATCGAGTGGCAGGCACCCTGGAAGCGCTGTCAAGTTCGATGGGTATGAAATCGGTTTCTGAAATGGGTCGGAGCCGGTTGTGCCAGACGATCGCAGAATTATTTATAGACGGCTAAAAAATATTGTAACTGATATGTCGTGATCGAAATTATCGATCACGTATAGTATTATGAAATCGATAAATTTTTTTTTTGCTTTATGATTAGTTTCTGTTTTTAAAAAATTTCTTTCGAAAAATATGCCACACGAGTATATATTATGATTACGGTTGTATTCGCTGAATTAAGAATATTTATATAATCCCCCCAAAAAAGTGTTGTTCTTAATTCATGAATTTTTTTCCATATCTTTTGAGATTACATATATTAAAATACTTGTATTCGAATATTTTTTAGATTTGTTAGGACAATATATTTAAACGTTTTTATAATACTTGCCGATCGCGTGTGGACGGCGCCATAAAATCCATATAACACATACTCGAAAGTAGAGGATAAGCAGCGAGCATGAATCGCATTGCGAATGAAAGCGCTGACGGCTCTTATTTCACGCGTATACCTTCGTGTAGTAAGATTACCTAGATGTAACTCGTTTCTCTCTCGGGGCACAAATCACATCGGATCTTAACCGCGTCGCGAAGCTTTCAGACATTTCCGACTCGCTGCGCGAAAGGGAACACCGATCGATCACACCTCGCACACACAAGCGGATCTTCATCCATATTTATTTTTAGCGAGCGTACTAAAAGCTCCACCGACGCGGAACGATAGCATCACCCATTAATAATACATCGAGACAATAAATCCTAGAGTCGTAAAAGATAGCCATTCCTCGAAGAGAAAATCCTGCTTTGTTGTGAGTTTTCCGAATGGACTAGCAGTAGCCATATCGTCGGTTTATTCTCGCGATAGTATCTATTTATTTATGACATATCAAATATCAATAAATTAGAATAACACAGATAGGTAAATTTAAATAATTTAATTTATAAAATTAAAAATTTTATTTAAGGTAAAAGTACCGATTGCCGGACATGTCCCTATATCCGGATATTTACATGAAAATTTATCATTATTAATCTCAAATGAATTATTTATTATAATATCAAAATTTTATTGCAAAATCTTTAATTTAAGGATATTTATATAGTAAGACATTTTTAAATATTATAAAAATTAACATCCAATAAAAAGGTAAATTTGTTACGTAATTAGACGAAGGACATATTTTGAGAACGCTCTTAAAATTTTCTTAAGAAAATTCGTCTTACTTATTAAAATGATTTTTATTTTATTCCGTGTTTTTATCTTATAAACAAAGTTTTATGAACATTATTCAAGTCGAAGAAGATGTAGAATAATTATAAAAATGTTTTTAATTGATATAAACAATATTTTTTTGGCAAATTTTGCAAATTTAGTTACTGGTGCAGTAATTTACGTGATTGCCCAGTAACTGATCGTGTGTTTAGTTTTATGCATTCGTTACTTCAATTGAAAATGGCATGCGCGTTCAATAACGTAAACGAATTAATATGAAATGTTTATACATGCGTATATATTAAAAATTTCCATTTGGCCATCGGCTGTGCGTTAAATATTGCAATATCATATTTTGCTCACATTGGTTGTACTTTGTTATACACCTGTTGCTCATTCTCATTACACAGTACACAATTTTAATTGTTTCAAGCTTTATTATCTTAATTTCTCTCAATTAACTAATGTTATATATTTATTACAATTACATAATACACGTATTATTAATTCGATGATTCTAGATTAATGCGAGATTTGCGTCTCAAGGACCTCTGTCAAACTAATCTGCAAATACATAAAGGCAATCTCTAGATCGATTAAGCAATGCTCGAATTTTTGTCGGGGAATTGATTGACGAAAGGACGGTACATCAAAATAAACCGTTTCTGAATGCTGCTCAAAAGTGATATCTGACCAACGAACACAGACATCGTCATTGACGTGACTTCCTGTCGTGACTTACACAGAGAGCTCGCTGCTCTTTAATCTACGATAGCTGAATCTACTCCACTTCTGGCCATTCGAGAATAATCCCTTTAACCGCGATTACGTCGGTACACAGTAACGGACATTAGATGCAGTAACGAGTTTTTCCAAATTCCGAGAGATTGCTATTTACCCTTTTACTTTTAATTAGTAATTAACTTTGAAATTAAACTAGTAAATCGATTAACAAAATAAAAGGATTCGCCTGTCTTACGACTTTATCACAAAAAGATTTTAAGGTAATCCGTGCAATTATACAGAAATATATCATACATAAAACGAGAATGCATAAATTATTAATTAATTATTATAATTTGTCTGTGTTCCCTGGGTTTATTACTTAACAAATATAAAACCCTTAAAATAAATTAAATTTTGATAATTTTATAAAACAGAACAAAAAATTACAAGAATTCCATGCTAACAATAAGCGGTAAATAATTCCCGCAGTTTATTCGACGCTTCTACGTTTGACCTATTAACGTCGAGAATTAAATTTTCTCTTGATAAGGACGACTACATAGAAAGGACGTAATTATGTTAAATTTGCCGCAATTATACGTAAATGAGAAATGCCTGCTGCTGTCTTGCTGCTACGGTTATTAAATCGCGTTACACCACCATGTTGGTGCGGTTAGTGGAAGATGGAAAGTGAAGGGGGTAGACCGTGCAAATTAAAGGAAAGTATAGATACACATCATTACATACGCCATACATGAATATCGCGCCCGTAATTAACAATTCCTTTCACAGTTGCAAAAACACGATACCTCCCGCGCACACGAATTTCCACTATCGCTCCTCTCTTTGATGTATGCGTCACTGCGACTACACGTATTATTACCGTTGCTTAAAATATACGAGATTGTGTGTATACGCACCGTCGTGCCGTAATTTCACCGGCTACTTTCTTTCCGCGATCCGCACGCATCACACGTAATAATTACTGCCGCAATGATGCCGGTAATAAGCCGCGCGTATTACGATTACAATTGCGAGGAACAATGAAAAATATAATGCGTGCGCGCGTTGGAGGGAAAGTCGGTAAATTAATATTTATTACGTCGCGGTCGCGGACAGTCGATGACATTCGAATTAAATGAGCAAATCTTGTCACTGACTGGAAAATTAAAAGTTCACTTTTATAATTATTTTTTTCTTGAGAGGAATGTTTATATACTTGTCATAAAGTATCAATATCACTCTAGTATTAACGAATAAAAGTCATGTTAAAAAATGATTAAAATATTGAACTATCGAGGATAAAAAAAATAGTGATAAGTTTTAATATCGATGTTGAAATATCGGTGGATATATCTATATCAACAACGGTATTTTGTACTTTGAACAGCGTCAACTTATTCGTAATAGAGTTTCTTTTAGTTTATGTGTGTGTGAGATAGCTATGATATTTCAAAATACACAGTAGCGTATATACAATAGTTTTTAAATATTTTACTGATAACAAGACTGTTTACAAAATTAATTACGATTCCTCGTCTCTTCCAACTTTTAATTATAAGAAACATTATACATTTCTTTTTTTGAGATACCAGAAAATGAAATAATTTTGTTGTCCCCTGTAACCAAGATATCGAGAGAACTAGTTTTTATTTAATACCTGTACAAACCGCACCATCGCCATCCACACCACGGTTGTGTTTTTCTCCTCTCGGTGCCCACTCCGATGCCCCCTACTCTGATCGCCTTTGCTGTCCCACGAAGCGAGCCAGTCTCTCCCGCGCCTTTCATCGCGCGGCTGCAATCCGCGTGTCAGTTCGAAAGCAACCGCGGACAATACCTGGCAACTGGTCGGCCGGTCTTGCCGATCTCGCAGTGATATCTTCGCGACGTTCATTCGAGATCCGAAGCGCGTGGGACACACAATTGCTCCGGAAACCGTAGAAATGTGACGCGCGCGCGTATGCTAGTGATTCGGTGAAATCCGGCTGAAATTATCGGAATTATCTTCGTATATTGACAGTGATCGGTAATTGTGTGACGAGCGGTGATCGTTTCTCATTAATCATCAATCATTTGTCCTGTATATGTTGGCGCGATATACAATTGATGCGAGATTCGAAGAGCGAGAACAGATTGTTGCTCGACAGCAATCTTATCGGTCGTTGAATCCCCCGGACTTTAACTTATCTCAAGGTTTTCTGTTTAATTTCAAAAATGAGAATTAATAATATATAATAATATTAATAGTATAATAATTATTTTTTTACATTATATTTGGTGGATTATTGATTAAGAACTGTGCACTTTTTTTTTTTTGATTCACTTAAAATATACGAAAAACGAATTTTGAGTATAAGTTATCGTATAGCATTAATAAATATAATTACATCAATTATTAAAGGAAATTATAAAACCACAATATAGATGCAACTGCAACTATAATATAAATTTGTTACTTAATGACGTTGAAGTAATCGCAAAATATGAAAAAAAAAATACATTTACGTCACGTTTGCCGACGGAACGAGGCTTTCGATCGCGATCGATTTTTAGGAAAACGAGCGGCCGGTATCGCGCGAACACGTAATATAGGAGCGGAAGCGTTGAAAAACGAGAATGAATATCCGGTTGATAAACGCGTATCACGGGCGCATGTGTAAAGTCGTAGAAATGTGTGTTTAGCGTACATACGTGTATGTGTCGCGAACGCATAGCATATGCTATCAGGACCTGCATTCGTTCGTACGCTGCTCCATGTTCGATTATCCTATAGCTAGATGATAACACCGGGGACAATTTAGTAACGATTTATTGCCGTCAGTTTCGCTCAAATGCGATTCGCGGTTTTGGTGATGTGTCGTTGATCCGTGTAACGTGCAAGGCTCAAATTTACTGATCCCCAGTGTATGAAGTAATTAATTCATAATCTAACTTGAGTATTAATTTTGATTAAATATATATTTATATTTTTATAATTAAAAAATTCGATTTGGAATTTTTCAGTTTGATTTTAAATTAATATCGCTTAAATCGTTATTAAAGAACTCCAATAGAGAAGTTTGATATCCAAAATTTCTATTTAATGTTGATTATTAAGAATATTTATAAAAAAAAGAAGCTCCCAAATTTTACAACACAATGGCTGTTGCGTAATATGTTTATGTCATATGACAATTAATCCGAAGGGACGGCTCATTTGTGTCTCATATGATTACATAGGACGCGCTTGTATAGTTGAATAAACAACACTTATTCCAATGTACATGGACATTCATTCTCCGTTATCACCTCGGCTAATATATCTTATGTGGCTCCTACGAGCCGTCCAGAGATATTCGCGCCAGAGATTTGCGACTGGCAAATTGCTATTGTGCGTGCTTTATACAAACCGTAACGTTAACCGAGAAATGATAAATTCTAAAAAGAACAAGCGCGGTCGAGATTCAGGAAGTGTGGGTAGCGTTTCTCACTGTAACAATTTATTTTCTCTCTTTATCAATTTATAAATATCACACGAAATTTTCAATTCAGGGAGCCTCTTTTAAAGCGCGCGGATGCAATTTATCCGTCGACCAGGACGTTCGTGCGGCTAAGTAAGGTAGTGTGTTTTCGGGCACGGTAGGTTAATTCTCTCTCTCTCTCTCTACGCTATGGCTGAGTTATGTAGAGCATAAAACGACCGATTCGCCTCGTCCACACCGAGGACTGAGGAGAGAAAGAAAAAGAGAGAGATAGAAGCTACTCGAAATAATTATCCCTCCTCGGGAGGTGGGCACGATTCTCTCCGCGACTCCGTTGTCGAGGATAATTCGCGAGGAAAGCCCCGCGATGTCGACAGATATCTGAAAGTAAACTATCGCGGAGCTCACAGTGAAAATTACCCTCATATTTATAGAGAGAATAGTTTTCCCGAGACTTCTTTAAAATTCATTCACCATTCATCGCGAATAATTTTTGTCCTCCGTTTTGAGCATGAGAAGCATTCAAGAGGAGAGTTCAGTTAAAAATTATCCAGTCGTAAACTTTCCAATCAAATGAAAATTAATTTCTCACATATATCTCATTTAAATTTAAAAGTTTTCAAAAATTTAAAGGTTTCAAAAATTAAATTTAAAGTTTTCAAAAATGTTTCACGTTTTTTTCTCAAAATGCTTTAGTCTTGTGGCGTGTGCTTCTTCTCTGTAAGAGGAGAACTTTCCAAAGGACGGCGCTTTTTGTTTCATGTCTGTCATAAAATCGTGAGAAGCTCGTAACAACGACAACGATGCAGCCGCGGACCGCGTCGCGATTCGCCCGCGAAAGTTTTCGTACAAAGGGAACGAGGATCACGAGGGTCGTCCCGTGGAAATGAGTGAAAGTAGCCATTACTTAACTTCATTCTCGGAAAAGCTGTTTCCTCACCGCCAATTAACCGGAAAACATCCGGTAGCGTTGTATCCATTGTCTCGCTTTGTTCCAGCTAACTCCCGATAATGGGGAATTTCTTAATCGCATCCTTGGAAACGGCAAAGGCGGGAAACCCTGAATTTTTGACGAACCGTCATTGCTTTCAATTTGCGGATGTGAATAACTACGATTCCCACGATGTTCTTTTGTGAAAATACTCTCTGATGACTGCGCGAAGAGCGTTGGATCGCGCATAAATTTTATAAGAAATTAAACGATCGTCGTCTCTCTCTTTTCTCGCGGGCGTTGCCAGTTTAATCGATCGATCAGTCAGTACCTCTCTTTCTCTTCCTCTTTCTGGAATTAGAGAAACAGGTTTCGCTTGACCGGTCCGCGCGCGTTTCTAATTAAAATATATTAAAATACACTCGATCACTCGCCGAAAATTTTTCCTAAACGTGTGACGTGGGCGAAAGAAATTTCCATCTTGTCCGATTGAAACGAGTTACGCGCTGGAAAAAAAATCAGAGACTAACTAACGGCGATCGGTCGCGTGTTTCGCCGGTCGTTGGCACTTTGACTTCCTGGCGTTTTGCGCAACAGGCGCTTTTCTCGCATTAAAAATCGACCGACCACCTGTCGCCCGTTAATTTCGATTAACCGTTTCAGCTCTTACATGTGTCATATACATACACATCTTATTTATATATCATACATACGTTATTACATCTTTGATCACTCGTTATACCGGTTATATCGGTAACTTCTATTATTATATAGCAATCATATTTAATAACTTTTACCTGCGTTTTACGAAAAAAATGTAGCTTTATAATATTGGAGTATGGAAAAAACTGAGACATCACGCTGCGTTTGTTCGTGGAATCGCGCAAAAGAAAAAAAAAACGCGCAACCGCGGCGTTTTCATCGAGTACGAGGAGAAACGAGTTTCGTCGAGGTGATCGCGTTATCGCGTATCCGTCGCACATCGGATGGCCGATTATCCGCGCTGGCTCGCTCACTTTCACTGGCCCCCCTCCGACCAGAAAGAGAAAAGCGATCGAAGAGTGTACGGCCGAGGTGTTATATAAATTAGATATTTCGCGAATTTTTCCAGCGCGCCGATGCGCATCGGGATATCGATTTCGCGATAAGGTTGCAATTTTGATCAGATATAAAAATTATCATAAGCGAAATTCTATTTGCACACACACATGCCAAATTAAACATGCTATCTCATTCTGATAAATCTTTAATCTTGTTCTTCATTTATGTATGTGTGAAAAAATATATAATTTTTATTTTTGAAATTTATAATGAATTTCCTTGCGTGAATTTTCGCATATAGATGTTCCACTTAATGCATATACGAGTTTGCGATGCCTTTCTAAAAACGGACACGTCTTACTATGACATCTTTAGTAAAAACGATTACTCCCACGCAAATCGAATGTGTCGGAATTCCTGGCCTGTCGTTCATTGATCGTTGCGATTGTGTATCCTGGCAGAGATCCACGGAAGTTCTCGATATCGCGAGCGATATCTGCTTGCGTAACTTTTATGCCGGTAGCTGGCATAACGGTATCCAATCGCCGGCTCGTAGAGCGCGGTAGCCGCGGTTAGAATTAACGTTTCTTCTTTGCGCGCGCGCGCATACGCTTGGTCGGTTTTCAGTAACAGCTGCTATGTTGTATGCATGGTAGAACCTGATACTTCGAATGTGTATGTGCATATGTGAATGGGAAAACTCCGCT